>NW_007733328.1:106836-107857 GCF_000696425.1 Galeopterus variegatus | reverse complement strand
GGAGGATGCCACATAGGAAAGACACGTTTTCTTGCTGCTTTCACTTCAGTGTCTTTTGTTTTGGGGGTTAGCACAAGTTTCCTGCACTGATGGCCTTCTTTCCCATATTGTTTGCTGCAGATTTGGACTGGGAATAATGGTGTTAAGAAACAAGAAGGGTGGGGCACAGAGGAAGCAGTGGGAAATAAGACTGGAATGACGTGGGGTCCTGAGGCAGGATTCTCAAAGGACCTTGGACACATGTGATGATTTAATAGGGTCATTTTTTAAGAAAAAAGATTATCCTCCCTAATAACGACTATAACTTTCCTACCAAATTCCAGTCACAAAGTGACATAAATGACTACTGAATACGTATATTCTTTCATTAACTGATTCATTCAAGAAATATTGGTTGACGCTGCTGCGGCCCAGGGGTCCTGAGACAGGGCTGCGGGCCAGCCCCACCCGCCTCCACAGCCAGGCAAGCCACGGAGCATGCCAAACCCATAGTGTGAAGGAAGTTCGTGGGGAGATAGACCAAGGCAGCAAAACACCCACCACCAAGCTCTGCTCCCTGGAAGAGAAATCTCAAAGCAATACATTTGAGACAGGACAGAGAACACATGTCAAATCCCCTCATGGAAAAAAAGACATTATATATCAGTCCTGAAAAATGAGCAAGTCTAAGAAAAATGTCTGTCCTGTTGTCTTTCTGTTACTTTCTCTTTCTCAACAATCAATAGCAGTATCTCCCCATCCATCAGGAAGAATGTCACACACAAATGGGATGACTCATTTGATTACCCTATAGAAATATGGTGCCAACTCTCTGTATTCAATAAACCTTATTCCTTAAAAAATATATGCATATTGATTGAATATCTACTCTGTGCTAATCATGATTTCTACCTTCAGGTGGCTTATGGCTTTGCGCAGGAGAGATCATTAAACAGCTATGTACAAAAACAGCATTACATGTGAACACACATCAGAAGTGCATAGTTCAGACAGCATCATGGTAGGGATTCCATAGGAAGTG
>NW_007733328.1:96488-106737 GCF_000696425.1 Galeopterus variegatus | reverse complement strand
TGAACACACATCAGAAGTGCATAGTTCAGACAGCATCATGGTAGGGATTCCATAGGAAGTGGCATTTAAGCTGAGGCCTGAGGGATAAATTGGAAGTAGCCAAGGAAGCCATTGGCAGGTTTTAAGCAAGGAAGTAACATAATGGAATTTGCCATTTGAAAAGATCACGGTGGCTGCTCTTTGGAGAAAGGATTGGAGCGTCAAGAGTGAAAGCGAGAAGACCAATTAAGAAGCTGTACCGTGCAATAATCCAAGGGTAGAAGGTGGCTGGGAACACTAGGGTCATGGCAGTGGAAGAACAGACAGAAATGAATGGATTCGTGAGATACTGAGGAAGTCAAATCAACAGGACCTGGCGACAGATTGGATGTGAAGCGTAGGGAGAATCACAGTCCCTAACACCAGGGCTTCCACTCAACAGAAAATGTGAACAAGAGAAAGAAGGGAAAAGAAACGCTGAAAGTGTGGGATGGAGAAAAAGAGAAGAATGAAAAAGGGGAATAAAGGCAAAGAGAGTGGAGGGGAGAGAGGATTTCACGCCCATGCTGTAGAAGAGGGGGGAAGAGGAGGAGAAAGCGGAGAAAAGAGGGAAAGCAGGACAGGAAGAGGAAGGGATCTGCCTTCTTTCCTGGCGTGGGAGCCACCTGTGGTATCGAGCTTCTGTCTTTCTAGGTTTGTGACCCAGATGCTGATAGCTGGTGACTGAGGCATCTTCCATGCGGAGAAAAGAGGGAAAGCAGGACAGGAAGAGGAAGGGATCTGCCTTCTTTCCTGGCGTGGAAGCCACCTGTGGTATCGAGCTTCTGTCTTTCTAGGTTTGTGACCCAGATGCTGATAGCTGGTGACTGAGGCATCTTCCACGGGAACTAATGTTACCAAAAGAATCACTTCTCATTAAAAAAAACTAATAATCCCTCCCTCCAAGAATTATCATTGAAAAAATAAAGATAGAGATTGGCCTTAATATTATTGATGGTAAATATCTCCAGACAGAAACTAAGCTTAGTGGCTAGAAATTAAATGTGGGACTTTGTAGCTGGAGGTAAAACCTGCTGAAGCCACCCCTCCCCCAACTCCTGCCCCCCACATTCTCTTGGTTACATAACAAACTGATCTCTTCTACTTTCAAATGCAAAGTCAGGGCTCTGAGCAAAATGCGTGCTTTTTATACCTGTAACCCCAAGCCTCCCATGTTCTACCAGCCTATAAATAATGTCCATGGCACAGATCTCCATAGAATTTCAGGTGTCTGCAAAGCCTGGGATGAGAGGCTCAGGGTTTTACAGAGATTAGTAAAACAGGTCTTTCAACGTCCTTTATTGTCTTCTCTGCCTAGGACTCAGACATTCAACCATGAACTGAGCTGGCAAGAGATTTAATATATTTACTTAATATAGATGCCAACCTATATTCAAAATGCTTTCTTTTATCACCAAACAAGGTGTTCTTGCTGAATCAAATTCAACATGCCCTGTGTCTTTTTCATGCAGAGTGAGTTCTCCCATTAGACTGCTCGGTCATTCTGCACCTGGACATCTCAGCAGCGTGCTTTTTGTAGCAGACACTATTGGTATCCTTTGATCATTCAGAGATTGCCTGCTAACAAACATGACACATGGCCTCCCGCATACCTCTGCCTGAGAGTGTCTGTCCTCTGGCTACCAAGGCTGTCCTCTGGCTACCAACGTGGAGGAGGACAGGCAAAGATATTAGGGAGTTAATGCCCTAGAAAGGTCTGTCAACCAATGAAAGATTGCAGTTGGTGCCAAGACTCAGTTTCCCTGTACCTAACTGGTACAATGTTGAGGTGTGTCCTATACAGTCTTACATAGAGACCCCAGTAGAGCTGAGCCCCAGTTGTCTACAGCCATAATCTAGTCATTAGGGCCTGCTTTATGGGCTTTTCTCTATTCCTCCTCTTACTTTCCAACCTCATCATCATGTTTCCTGGGATCACCTCCCACTTGAATCCCCTGCACCCAAACCTTGCCTCAAAGATTCTTTTGAAGGAATCCAAACAATGACACTCTCCAATTGCCACGAGCTGACTTGGACTCAAGCTGAGAGTCATTTAAATAGTGTAACGATTCTTAGAGTTCTCTGACTACTTCATAAGGAAGTCAATGTGTCTCTTTCAAGAATTCTCAAACATAGTAAGGCCAATAACAACTGACTTCCTTTTGTTCTAGGATCCAGAGTCTCAGCACAAATGTTTACTCTACTTGTTGAGGAACACGGAGAGTATGTGTAGTGGATATTGTTGGTTTACTTCCATAGAGGACATTATCCAGCATCCTTTTCACCCTTTCATTTTCCTAATAGAAATTTGATTTTGATGTACATTTTCCCATAATTCACAAAACTTGGAAGAAATGGATTCTGTCCCCAGATCTAGAGGTGGATCCCATGTTGCTTAAGCCAATCAGCACATGGCAGACCACATGGGTAGGCAAATGACTGAAGCTGGCTCAGTCATACCAAAAGGCCAGATATATGATCCACACCTAAGGGCAGATTTTTTTTCTTTTCTTTGTTTCTTTGCTGTTGGATATGAATAAGGAATCATGTTGCCAATTCACTGATAAAGCCATCCTATGACCATGCAGGTATCCAGCCCAAGGCTAAATCCAATGCTGTCCTGCAGATTAAAGAGGTAGAAAAGGATCTTGTGTCCCTAATAACATCACGGAGGCACTGAGTCAACCTTTGCCAATTTCTGTGGTTTAAGTACTCCCACCATGGCAATATCAAGAGACCAACAGTTTAACAACTGGCTTTCAAAATTCCTGGGTATTTAACAATAGGCTTTTGTGAACTAGTACAACCAGGCTTCAGAATACCAGTAAACAGTATTTTTGGACTGTCATGTGAGGTAATGTACTTTTCTATTGCCTAAGCCTGTTTGAGTTGGGTACCCCAAAATATCTTGGCACTCCTACACAGATCCTTTCAGCTTCTTAACAAAAGTCCCCCCTAATCTCCCCCACCCCCATCTTATGATAGCCAGGGGAAACTGATCCTACCCTTGGCTCCAAGAATGGGGTTTGTGGATTAAACCAATAAGCACCTCCCATTTCCCTGATTATAGTCATTGATCTAGGGTTTGCTTATGGCCTCAACAGTTCAATAAGAATGGTTCTCAGTACTCTTGCTTGGAGTGCTAGGACATAGGTATTATCTCTTCTGGATGTCATGATGTATAGATAGGTCCAGAATGGTTGCAGGCACCTTGTCACTGTCAGTCTGACAAGTAGATATATGAAGAGATATACAAGAGGCAAATATATGAAGAGGGTAGATCCAGGAGAATCACAAGGAATCACGACTGGAGGGAAGCACTGGATTAAGTCAGTCAACCCCCCCCCCCCGCCCAATTTCTGAACTCCCAGTAAAATATTCCAATAAATTTATACTTTGCGGAAGCATCTGACTTGGGATTTTTGGTTACTATCTATCAAGGTACAGAGTCAGGTATGGCGGTATATACTTCATACACACTTTATCTAATCTTCATAAAAACCCAAAAATGTTGAAGCAATTTTCCCATTTTATAGATGTGGAAACTAAGGCTCAATGAGATTAAACCATTTGTTTCTACCATTATGGAGAAAATAAATATTTAATCTCAGATCTTTCAATTCACCACTATAATAAAATTCAGGACTAGGCTTCCAGTCAATATGGCAGAATAGATGGTTCCAGCATCACTCTCTCCCACAAATCAGCCAATTTACAACTATAAAAAAGCAATGACAGCCAAGCTGGGGCTGCTAAAGCTGAGGGGAAGAGGAGGAGAAACCTACGGAGTTCATTAAGGCAGGAGAAGCCACAACGACAGAAAGAAAGGACCACTACCATCATTTCAAATCCTGGCCACTTCAAGGCTGGAGCTGCTGAGCACACAGAGCAAGAGCTGGCAAAAGTCGCAACTGTGCCCTTCATATGAAGTTGCTTGGAGGTGGCAGGGGGGAGGAGAGCCTTGGTGACCCCAGACCAGCAAAACCACTAACAGATTCCCATGGACCCACATAGGAATGAGGAGCCACAACAACTTAGAAAAGGAGCCACACAGAGGCTGGTAAGTCATTATAAGGGACTGGCACACAGCTTGTCCCAAGGGAAGTGTTTGACATATAGACAGTGGGGGAGATGGGCATGAGGGGAACACTGGGGCACAACATGGACAGCTGATCTGCCGCCCAATCAGTGCAAGGCCACTCAGTGGAGACTGGTCAGGAATACAGATCTGCAGGGGAACCAGTTTGCTGAAAAGTCTCAGGCCCAGACTAGAGTTTCCACACAACCCAGGTGTACTGGAACTCACAAGACCTGGAAGAACATTACAAGGTCAACAATTATAAGCTGAGCTACACAAAAAGCCTTTCTCTGGGAATCAGAAGCAAAGCAGCAAATTAGCTCAACTACAGGGTTTAAGTGCTGCTCCACACAGGAAGTTCCCCTATTTTAGAAGTTAGCACAGGTCAAGAAATTAGTTCCAGCACAGAGTTTAAGTGGTGGGAACACCAAACAATCCAAAACAGAACTGAAAGAAAAAACAAAATACCCACAGGCCAGAGACAAAGTTTGATATTAACTAATAAAGGTCTCACATCACCAAAGAACACCTGTAAAACCTAGAAGGACTGGAAGCCCCCCGGGATCCCAAACTGGGGTGGTGGGGGGCTGAAGGGCTTGGCCATGCCCCCCCAATACCTCCAACCAGCCCCTCGATGACCAATAAGCTGCCACAGGAAGCACCCTGGGATCCCGAGCTGGGGTGGTGAGGGGGCCAAGGGCTTCAGCCACACCCCCCTGACATCTGCATCCAGCCCAGCAATACTAAGCCATTGCTGGAAGACCCCGGTCTCCCCTGCAGAAATGAGGGGGGTGCCATGAGCCTCAACCACATCCTCTGTCCTTCCTCCTTCTCCTGGTCTATTTCCTTCCCTCTTCTACTCTCCTCCTTTCCCACAACTGCTCCACAACAACATCTTAGAATGTAAAAATATAATAACATTAATAAATAAATAAATAAACAAACGATTTTTTAAAAATTCGGGACTATGTGGAAAACCCCACAGTCTCTGTTCTCTCTTGAGTCCTGTCAAAGGACCCTATACAACGAAAAGCAACTTAAGCATTAGTTTGAACTTAAAACTGTAAAACAAGGGCCGGCCCGGTGGCGCACTGGATAGTGCGCCGCTTGGGAAGCGCGGCAGCGCTCCCGTCTGAGGGTTCGGATCCCATATACAGACCGGCTCCCGCTCACTGGCTGAGCGAGGCACGGGAGCAACACCGAGGCTTGCGATCCCGTTGCTGGTCCCCGGTCCGGTACGGGGGCAACACTGAGGGTTGCGATCCTGTTGACGGACATGGAAAAAAGACAAAAGACAAAAAAAAAACAAGAAACAAGAATTTGGAAAAAAAAAAAAAAAAAAAAAAAAAAAAAAAAAAAACTGTAAAACAAAACATTGTTTCTAGTCATCTAATGACTAAACTGGGGCATAAGGATTAATATAGAATTTTAAGTTCATTTTTTGAGAACCACCCCTTCCCAATCTGAGTACATAGCAATGAAACAAAATATTTTTAAAGGAAAATAGAAAGGCATAGTCAATCTCAAAAATAAAAATAAAATAAATTCTTCCTTGCTGTAAAAATGAAAACCAACTGCAAAATGATGAATTTGGCACAAGCCACAGCCATGTTGGGTCAATGTCTAGAAGCAAAGCAGAGCTTGCTCTTAGATTTAGTAGAGAATAAATGTGCCCCACCTGAGGCAGAAAACAGGAACCAGGCTCCCTTCTTAAAACTAAGGGCTGAGTAAGATAGGGCCTTCTGACTTGTGAAAGACAGCCTAAATAAAGTTACTACCAAATGCTGCCTGGGACCATGGCTTCTATGAAGTTGTGGGTCTAAGAAGCTGGGAAGAGCTAGATACAGCCTCATGACCAGGAGCCGAGCCAAGCTGGCCTCAAATGCATGACTCAATATGTCACAGCCCTGATGTCGTCAAGGGGCATGAGCCCCACGACACCTATGTAAATCCTGGCTCAGAACTGGGCATTCTGTAATATCTGGTAAAAGAACACATAAAACCACTAAACAGGGAGAGGTGAGCACAGAAAAATAGAAAAAGATCTGACAATCAAGATGAACCTACAAACACAGTTTAAAAATACATGAAGAAAGTTACACAAAGAAAGCCAATTGACAAAATTAGCATGAAATCTCTGCAGTTAAAATTAAGATAACAAAGCAATTCCAAAAAGGACTTCAAAAATAACCACAAGTAGGATCCTCAAAGAGATAAATGGTGGAAAAAAATATACTAAGCTATAATAAATTGTCCATGAAAAGCAAGCAGAAATGAAACCTGTATAAGTGAAAATGTAAAAGAAGCAACTAGAAATATTAAGAATGAAAAATATATACTACAAAATGCAAACCTCGGTGGATAGAATACTCTATCTAGCCTGACATTAAAAAAGAAGATACGTGTAGTTAATTTGAAGACAGTAATGAGGAATTCCCCAAAATGCAACATACAGAGATAATTGTGTATATATATGTGTGTGTGTGTATTTTAATTAAGAGACCTGGAGGGTAGCTCAAGAATCTTCACCAGATAATATTAAGAATTTCAAAAGAACAGAACAGAGGGAATGGTAGAAAAGCATTATTCAAAGAGAAAATATCTGGAAATTTTCCAGAAATGATAAAAGACAGCATTGTCTTTCTGACTGAAAACTTGCTCTTATTAAATAGGTTAAATAAAAATAAACACACACTGCAGTGAAATTGCAGAATACTGAGGAAAAGTGGTAGGGAAAACGAACAGCAGACACCTCAGCAGCAGCAACCAATGTAAGAAAACAGTGTATTAATATTTTCAAGGTGCTGAGAAAAAATTATAAATACCCTGGTATAGAATTCTAAACTAAGGTAAATTGCCATTCAGGAGTAAGCATGCAAAAAATTTGAAATTGTGTTGATTATGCACCATATATGGTCAGTTATACAGAAGCCGATGATTCAATAGCTATAAAATGTCTGGTCAAATCAGAATTTGGAGGGCTCTATGGGCATGCCAATGAGGAAGACCAAGATGTTTGTGTATGCAAGGCTCACCGTGTGATCTGCGATCTTCTGCAAATTGCCTTTTCTCTACACCACATGGGTGACCTTCAGGTGATAATCCTACTCAGGATGCCCACCGCAAAGAGGACCAGGTTCACCAGAATAAGAGTGATTTTGAACCAAGGGACCACCTCAATACGTAAACATAGCTGTGACTGTTGATACAGGAGCAGTCACGCTTGGGGCCACAGGGTAAAGCCATAAGGGAAAAAAAAAACAAATCACCAAGTCCAAAAACGTTCTTAACTTCCCTCCTCCTCCCAAAGGAATCCAAAGTTCTTGGCTGGGACTCACCAGATTGGGCAAAGGGGGGTTAACTGGATTTTGCCTTGCATAGTAGGACTTCCACTTCTGGCCATGAAAAATAATTAATATCAGACTTGCCCTCCTGCTGTCTACAACTGGAAAACTGTACAATAGGCAGCGCAGATTATCCCTCAGAGAAGAGAGACCAGTGAGGTGAGCCCTGTGATCAATCAGACTTGCTGCCTAAAGGCACTTTCTAGACCATAGCACAGGAGGGAACCTGTGCAAAGCACAGTCACCTAGCCAAGTTGAAGAGCAGAGATTGGAGTTCAGGAGGCTGAGGATGCTAGGCTTTATGAAAGAGAGTACTGGAAGGAAGGGAGCTACACAGAGAAATAGCATCAGATCTGTACAGAGGTTCTCTGGAGTCTTTGGCTAAATACTCTGTGCACATGCGGAGGTAAGACTCTAAAACCCAGGCAAAGAACAACTACAGGGGAAAAACAACTACTGAGTGTATAAGCAGGAAAATTACCAAAGTCAACACAGGGGTGGGAAATGTTGAAGTTCCAACCAACCAGAGTGAAGAGACCTCATTAAACAGACCCAGAAAATGCCAGATTTTAGGAGTAGAGCTAAACTAGCCATAGAGTTAAGACTATTCTAGACCTGCCCTAACAAGTATACAGACCAGAGCTATCTAATATGGCAGCCACTAGGCACATGTGGCTATTGGACCTTCCAAATGAAGAGACCAAGCTGAGATGTGCTTGTAAGTATAAGTAAAATATAAACCGGGTTTTGAAGACTTAGTGTGGAAAAAAAGAAAGTAAACTATCTTGTTAATAGTTTTTGTATTGATTACATATTAAAATGTTAATATTTGGGGAATAAGGGGTTAAAGAAAATACATGATTTTAGTTAAATTTTTAAAAAGAGAGGTGGTCCAGTGGTTACTAAGTAGCTAGAACAGAAAGTAGGTGGGCGAGAATATTTCAAAATCCCCATTTAGCTTCTTACCAATAAAACCTACCCTTTGAAATTTGTACTTTTTTCCTTTTTTTTTTTTTTTTGGTGGCTAGCTGGTCTGGGGGCCCAAACCCTTGACCTTGGTGTTACTGGCACCATGCCCTCCGAGTGAGCTAAACTGGCCAGCCCTCAGAAATTTGTGCTTTCTTATCCACATTCCAGTGTACAGAGAATAATCCTGTCTAACAAATAATCATGTCTATTTGGAAGAGGTATTCTTGGCACTAACAATGTATGGTAAGAATTATTTAACTACTAAAAGGGCTTTTAAAAGGAAGTGTCTTCTAAGAGTCCAAAGAAAACATTAAAGATTCATAAACAGGATACATTTAGGAGCAGTTACTGATAACAAAAATAAAAATGAAAAGCAAGCCCCCACCAAAAAAAAGAGTTAACCAGAAATACCAAAAACATTATTTTAATTAAATATATTTTACTTATATTTTATATTTCCAAACTTAAGAGGAAAAAAAAATCCTCCATTAGAGGAAGCACTTTGGGTGGTTCTAAGTACATGCTTTAGTTTATAACTATGTTCAGTTTACGTCTGTACAAATATAAATAGTATTTATGAAAATTCACATTTAATACAAACCTTCAGAGATGTTCAAATGTAAAACTAAAAAAGTAGCTGTAGAGAGAGGAGCTTGTTTGTCTAAGCACCTGCAGGGCAGAGCAAGAGCAATTCCTAAAACCTAATGATGATTTTACCTTTACTATGTATAAACTGCCATTTGTGGCAAAAGAGAATACATGTGGAATTACTGAATATTTTGTGGGGTGGGGAAAAATAAGAAACCATCTTATCACCTTTGGTTTTAGACATGGCTTCATAATATGTCACAAAGCTACCATCTGTAAGAGCAGTTAGTCTCTTTGAATCAGGTTAGAATTTCTAAGGGCAGTCTTCACTTTTAGTGGATCATTAAGTGTTTCTTTGGAGATACTTCCAGGTTTGGGGGTGTATTAGGCTGTCAAGATGAATATCAATGAGAAAATGGAGAGGTAGTAAGGCTCTGCTAATACTCTCCTGGTCAAAATGCTGTGGACACCTGAGAAAAAAAGTAGATTACTTTGATCCAGTAAAATGGCAAACAAGAAGTGAGTGTGTGGACTGTAGGGAGATGCACAGAGCTGGCAGGGATTTGAAAGAAGCCAGCTCTAAACCACAGATATACAACAAGAAAGCCATTTTCTGAAATAAGAGTCCCTTTAACGAGCTACCACCAAGGCCCTAACCAGATGTGTTCCCAGCCTCTGAAACTTTTCAGTGGGGGAACTGGCAGCAGCAGGAGCAACACCCTGTGGTACTGCCCCATCACCCAGCAGCCTGGCAGAGTCCAAGCTGACCAGAGAGGTGGCTCCCCGGAGAGGCCCAAGACCCGAGGTAACCACACACACAAGGCACTAGTGGCAAACTGAGTAGTCACTGAGGTAGCCATACCAAATTGGCAACCCCAGCAACATCTTAGTCAGGCAATACTGTCAAACCTGTGGACTGTGAAATCCCTTACCACAATGAATAAACATCAAAGAAAAGACACCAGAAACACGAAAAATCAAGAAAGTACACCATCCAAAGATAATAAATCTCAAGCTCTAGATGCTATAGAACAAGAAGCCCTTGAAATGACTGACAAGGAATCTCGAGTGATAATTCTAAGGAAATTGAATGAGATACAAGAAAACTCAGCTAGACATCATGATGAAATGAGGAAAAGTATACAGGACCTGAAAGAGGAAATGTACAAGGAAATCAATTACCTGAAAAACAATGTAGCAGAACTTGCCGAACTGAAGAAGCTATTCAGCGAAATAAAAAACACAACGGAGA
>NW_007733328.1:95073-95557 GCF_000696425.1 Galeopterus variegatus | reverse complement strand
GGCTATCCTTCCGATATGAAGGGCAAATGGTATATTTCTCAGACAAACAAAAACTGCGGGAGTTCACCACCACATGACCACCCTTGCAAGAAATTCTCAAGGGACTACTGGGTTTGGTTCCTGAAAAATAACTACCTCTGCCATAAAAATCCAAGAAAACTCAAAACCCACTTGTATAATAAAAATGGCATTCATGAAGAGAAAACAAACAAACAAAAAGGCTGTCTACATCCTAAGGAACCGACAAACACAGAAAACAAACAGTAAATCAGAAAGCAAGGAACGAAAGACACCTAAGACAACCAAACAACAATCAATAAGATGCTAGGAAAAATCAACACTTTTCAATAACAACCCTTAATGTAAAAGGCTTAAATTCCCCAATCAAAAGATACAGACTGGCTGACTGGATTAAAAAGGGGGACCAAACTATATGCTGCCTACAAGAGACTCACCTCACCCATAAAGACTCACATAGACTAAG
>NW_007733328.1:94177-94551 GCF_000696425.1 Galeopterus variegatus | reverse complement strand
ATGGAAAGATGTCCCATGCTCTTGGATTGGAAGAATCAACATAGTGAAAATGTCCATACTATCCAAAGTGTTATACAAATTCAATGCAATCCCCCTCAAAATTCCAATGACATTTTACTCAGAAAAGGAATAAACTATCCACACATTTATATGGAATAACAAAAGACCACGCATAGCCAAAGCAATGCTGAGCAAAAAAAATACAGCTCGAGGCATAACACTACCTGACTTTAAACTATACTATGAAGCTATAATAACCAAAACAGTATGGCACTGGCATAAAAACAGACACACTGATCAATAGAATAGAATTGAGAATCCAGAACTCAACCCACACACCTACAGCCATCTGATCTTTGACAAAGGCACCAAGC
>NW_007733328.1:84009-93177 GCF_000696425.1 Galeopterus variegatus | reverse complement strand
ATGAAATACTGCCATTTGCAACAACATGGATGGACCTTGAGAGAATTATATTAAGTGAAACGAGTCAGGCAGAGAAAAAGAAATACCACATGTTCTCACTTTTGGTGGGAGCTAAAAATAAATAAATAAATTCACACACACACACAAAAAATCCCGGGGTGGGGGGAAGACTCAACAACTACAATTCCTTGAAGTTGATACAACAAGCAAACAGAGAGGACATTGTTGGGTGGGAGGGGGGCGAGGGAGGAGGGAGGGGGGTTTCGGTAATGGGCCACAATAATCAACCTCATTGTATATCGACAAAATAAAATTAAGAAAGAAAATAAATAAATAAATAAAAATAACAAATAACAAATAAATAAAAATAAAAGTAAAACACTACTAAAAAAATGGCATACAAATACAAAATACTCAAGCATTATAATTTAATCTGAATTTTCTATGTGAATACAAAATTGAAATATTGCACAATAAAATACCAATCACCTGTGCAAAGATCTTTGAGGTAGAACGTTATTAAATTTTGCATTCAACTATATATTAGCCTACAAATCTAATAAAAGAAAAAGTAAAAAACACCCAGTAAAAAGCCAAGCAATATTTACAGCATTCGGTTATTAGGAACTTTTTCAAACACTAATTACACATTCTCAGAACTGAGTTAGTGATTTTTCACTCTATGCCAAGCTTTGTCTTTCATTTTCATTGTTGAAGTTTGAAATTTCTTGGTCACTGGTTATGTCCTTCTGGACTATTTCCTCAATTTTTTCTGCAAGAGCACAAAGATTGGCTTTTCTCAAACTTTTAATCATAGTGTTATATGCGTCTTTCTTCCCGTGACATTGGTACCAATTGTGAAGCAGTTGGACTTTCTGCTCAGCTGTGTCTTGGGGATTGTCGTTCTTGATGTCATCTATTTTGGCTTCATTCATACCATTCTTCCGAACAAATTCTTTAACGTCATGTATTGTCATTATTTCAGCAATAGCAGTGATATATTTACTCAAGTCAATGTCTGAAAAATAGAAAATAGTCTCTGAAAATTTGTTTTTCTAAATGAAATTCCCATTACTGAAAATGGGTAAGTCCTAGAGACAGGAAGAGCTAAATTGGGGAAAAAGAAACAAAAGCATCCTTGAGTTCTAATCCCAGCTCCTGCTATGTCCTCATTAATTTGCCATATAACCTGGGCACAAGACATAACATCTGGGTATTTTCTTTTCTCATCTATAAAATAAGAGGATTGGGAAAGATCTCTTATAAATTTGATGATAAATTTATAACATCCCTTATAAATCTGATGATCAATGATCCACAAACTTAAAAGGATAGGCAAAGAGTTTATGATCAATCTGATTTCTGAATCAGGTCAAAGAACAAAACTGAATAGAATCACATATGTTGTTATAGAGTCGGGTACACTAATAACATTTGTGTCTGCAATTCAGTTTAACCCCTAAGTCAGTTTAGGAAGGAATTCTATAATACATATAATTGATAGTAGGAAAAAAATTTCTTAAGCCTCAAAACATAGTATCCTATTGCTACCCGGTTTATTTTAAACTACAAATATTAGTTGTAAATTTAAACAAACTGCCTGATAAATCTTTTATAGTGAGCAGGAAGAATTGTAAGCTCAAGGAATGGCAAAATCCCACAATATGTCACTGAAATTAGCAACATTATTTTACTCTAAATTTGGCCTATTACTCCAAAGGAAGCCATTTCTATGGAATGAAATGATAAAAGCCTTACCTGATAAATTCATTGGCACTGTCTCCTGATGAGAAAAAAAAAATGGAGGCAGGAAAATCAATTAATAAAAATATATGTAGAATATCCTAAATGTAATCTTCTAATTTTCTTAATTCTGAAAGAAGTACTATCACTTGCTTGATGAATAAAATTAGGAAACTGGACAAAGTGATTTGATTCACCATTCAAATTTCGATTCTGAAAGGTTCCAGCCTCTCCAGAAACTAAGCAATACTAGTTGTTTTTTTATAAAGACAAGGAAACTAAGAAGTTCACGGAATGGGCTGATATTATTTTTCATATAGATTCATTAAAATAAAGAAAAACATAATCATTCTAAAATTTTTTATTGTAACTATTCTTAATTTTGATACCAGAAAATGATTTAAGTTGAAAATTTTTTGTACTTATCAGTTTAAAGAACTCTAATTCCTAGTAAACCCTGGCACCAAATGAGAAAATCATTATTCAATTAAGTGGAACTGGTTTCTCTTCTCAGTGTGTCTTTCTGTTATTTGAAATAACTCGATTCCCATGTTGGAAAAAGGTAAGGTCAATAAGTAGCTGGAGACACTTGAGCTGTGCCTTTAAAATGGACTTTATGAGCTGTCTCTTTGTTAGGGATTGGATAGTGAATCTGTGCTCTGATAAAGAAAGCCTCTGCAGGGATAACATCAACGTGGAACATGAAGTTTGGCCATGATTTTTTGCAACTCTCTTTCAGCACGCTCTCAATTCCCTCTTGTGGATTCTTACGGTATTTGGGTAGAAGCTTACTTATAAATTAGGCACCATATCTTAATTCATTTTTGATGCCCCTTTAACCCATGCACACACAAACACAATAGGTGTTGGTTTAAAAGAAAGTAACAAATAAACCGAATTCTGTTTTCTCTGTTTTTTCAAGAAAGCCATGCATGTTTCAGCACCTACAGGATTTAGGGTTGCAGATTTGTGGCAATCACGCTTTTTACTGCTCCATGATCTGTATTTTCTCAGCCCTGAAAGATCAAAGAAATTTCCATTAGACTCAGATCTCTTCTCAGCCCTGAAAGATCAAAGAAATTTCCATTAGCCTTGTAAGAAGCATGTGAGAACATACTTTCACATTAAGAGAAGTGTAAGAAGGAAGAAGGAGAAATTCATTGAACTTAAAGTGGCCAAACACTGCAGAAGGTAGCACCATACTGATTTTGGAAATCTCACCCCGCTAAGTCACGTGTTCTAGAGATAGGCCACACCTTAACTGAATCACCCAATTACCACATACTGGCTTAGCATGCAGCTGGCTTTTGACTTAACATATAGCCACCACCAGTCCCTCTTCAGCAAGGAAGTAGGGGCACAGCTGGAGCAGGGGACAAACCCATAGAACATGCAAAGTTGACATCAGTTTGCCATGGAGTGGCATTTAATGCCCAGAAATTCAAGAACACACACTTTCAAATAACTCAAGTATAAGCACTTAATAAGTGTATGCCTTGAAGTTAGTGTGAGATAGAAGAAAGGAATCTGCCAGTCTCTAAGCACAATTACAATGTTTACACATCAAGTATTTTTAGCCAAACAACCTCTAAAGGCAAGGCAACCTCTTTATTTTCAGCTGAACTGAAGAAGTAGTGATTTGTTCCAACACGGAAAGAAAAATTGGATGCCTCTGAGTTATTGAAAATTGGTACAACCCTGTATTTTATGGATGACTTAAAGGGATTTTTCTAGACTAAATACGATTATACCTAATTTTAGCTTATCTGCTGTCTTTGCTAAGTAACACTTGCATAAAATATGTCACCGTAGTATTTTAAGTTAAAAGGGAGAAATAATCAAAAAACATGGAGTTTGGTCAAGAAAGAAGAGGCACAGAGAGAGACAAGTTTATCAATTGCCCCCTGCAATGCCTTTCCCAAAAAGGCCCTCGTTCTTTGTGTTCTCTTTATGCGTGGAGTGATCTCAACGAAGAGTAAAGTATTATTTGTTCACAGGAAGTATGGGAATATCACTCGATGCTGCAGTACTGTTGCTCAGCAACAGTAGCTGAGGGACAATGTCGTCTGTTCTTATCAGCTCTCAAGGGTGCATTCAGTGTTAGGAAATTAACAATCCAACAGATCTACCTACCTGATAGCTTTCTAATAGGTAAGATATGGAGGGAAATTCTTGTGAACAACGACTTCCCGAATTATTTCTATCTACACTTTGAAAAAAGTAAGAGCTTACCCCAAACTATTATTACTGGAACCAGGAACAAGAGGAAACACAACCACAGCAAATTAGATCTGGATCCTGTGGATTGGAACATTGGACATTTGATATGAAAATAAGCAAAATTTAAAATTAAACAAAGTATTCCCAGATAAGCAAGAGCAATTGGCTTTTCTTCATATTTTACCATGGGGATGAGAAAAAGGAGAAAATAACCATAAAAAGAAATAATTACCTTTTTCTTTGCATTTGGTGTTGCTGGTCGGTGTGCATTTCTCAATGATTCCATGCTCACACCTAGGAAAAAGTACAGGGGGAATTTTAAAAGCCAGATGGACTGATTCCTCAATCAATGGCTTATTATAAATTAGGGGCTATTTTATTCATCTTTGCATCTCTGGCAAACATACTCCCTCAAATATTTTTAGATGAACATGTAAAGGTGGTACAAGTTAATAGCATAATTTGGATGTTTGGATGAAAAATATCTTAAGAAATGACTTCACGTTTTAAGATATTAAGAGTTAAAGGAAGGCAATAAAGTATTAACATGCAAGACAGAGAATGAAATAGACAAAAATAATAAACTTAAAACTGGTAATAAACTGATCTCTTAAAACACTAGGGCTTAAAATAAACTGGCTGTTAAAATAAACTGCCAAATTCAATATCAAAAAATTCCCATCGGATAATAAAATGGCCAGACAGTAGCCACTGCCCATGGTACTGTTTAGGGAGGATACCCAGCTGTCCCTTAGAAGTTGCCACTTTTAGCAGCAGGTGATGATTAGGAGACTCACGTGGGATCTTCTTCAGACAGACAAACACTGACAGTCAGATGGTCTGAGTTCAAAGCCTGCCTCTGCCTATTACCTAACTAGGTCAGCTTGGGCAGGTTATTTAACTGCCATGAACCCATTATCTCATCAATAACGTGGAGATAATGATGTTGTCTACCTCAAAGGTTTATGATGAGAAGAAAACCAAATCAAGATTATGAAGTATTTACAACATTATTATTATTTTACTAAGTTAGCCCCTTCCCCACAATTCCGGCCTATCCCATCATCCTGAGGGCACTTTTAGACACTTAGGGCTAGAAGGGAGAAGTCAGGGTGGCTTCTTGTAAAATTGTTCTAACAAATAAGACATAAGGCATCATGTGTCTACTTTTTAAGTCTGTTAGATGAACTAAAAATTTCCCAAGATGAATTACAAGTTTGAGGAGAGGCAGCTGAACAGTAATCCTAAACATTAGTATTTGTACAAAACAGTATCTTTCAATGCAAAAACTACTTTACAACACATACTGCCTAATCTGATCTTCACAGAAATGAGGCGGATAAGGCAAGTAAATATTACATGCATTTGATGAGGGGGGAAACAGAAGCCCAGAGAGGTTCAGAGATCTCAAACTCAGACAGTTAACCAGAAAAGGGAGATGAACAATCAAGTTTTCTAACTTTGGTTCAAAACCAAGCTCTTTAGCATGAAAAACAAGGCCCTTTGTAATCCAGCCCTGGCTCCTTCCCAATCTTTCCTACACTCCAGCCAAGTATCCTGTTCCCTGGAGCTTCCTTTATGTCTTTGCAGCTGCTGTTCCCCTGCCTGAAATGTGCTTTCCATCCATGTACATGTGCTAATGCTCTTTCCTTCCTTCCTTCAAGACTCAAGACTTGTGTCACATCTTGACACCCATCTCCTCAGGCAGAGATGAAAGGTTTTCCTGTATAACTTTTAACTCCCTGGCCATAAGTCTCTTCTGATGCTTGCCACGTGGTGTTGACACATAATAACCATTGCTTTTCTTGACTGTCTTTGCCTCTAGACTGAGACCTTGATACCAAGAATGTGTCTTGCTCACCTTGTTAGTTTAAGCAGCCAGCACAATGTCAGCACACAGGAAGTGTTTAGGAATGTTCATTAGATGTTTGAATGAGCAGATTGTCATGTAGCTGTTTGAAGGCAAAGCAAGACTAGAACCCTAATTCTTGACTCACAGACCCTCTAGAAAGACAGTATCTCTCAAGGTATAGTTAGAGTTTTAATCAGAAAAGACCAAAACTTACGTGCTGCAGGGGTCACAGTGTTCACAAACAGAAGTGTTACAAAAAAAGTTTGATTTACATCTGCACTTGGTATTCTGAGTCTGGGTACAGTTCATTTCCACTTCCAAGCCTAAAAAACCAGTTTGCAAACTATTAATTATAGCAGCTAGTTATAAATGGACAACAAAAATAATTGGCAGGAGCTGCATAGATTTTTGAGAGTCACTGCTTAGTTCAACCATCACAACATCACACCTTTAGTAACAGAACTAGTGTTTAAACACAAAACAGGCAACCTCAGGTTGAAATGGCCAGCAATCACTTAGCAGAGTTTTAAGTGGACAGACAATCTAGCAACCAAGACAAACCTCACCCTTGCTTAGAAGGCTCCCCTGTTCCTCTGGTCTAGTGTTTTGCTACTCGAAGTGTGACCTGTGGACCAGCAGCATCAGAATCACCTGGGAGCTTGTTACAACTGCAGATTGTGAGGTAGACCTACTCAATCAGACCATCGGACTGATGCTAAGGTCCTCACTTAGAGATTCTGATTAACTATTCTGAGGTGGGACCTAAACATTGACATTTTTAATAGCCCCCTAGGCAGTTCTAATGCACAGCATGGGCTGAGCCTGAATAGGGACAAGAGAAACTTAATGTCCAGAAGTTTCTTGTTATCAAATAAAACTAGGAATACTTCTATTATATTTTAATATGATCCCTCAGAATAGATTGAGATATCCATGAAAATTCAGGTCCCCAACTGGAATTATCAGAACAAACCAGATCCTCAAGGAATGAAGATCATCCTACCCACCTCTTGGGATTCTCTGTCCTTGCATCTATAGGCTTCTGAGCAATTTCTGGCCATGAACAAGAGCCATCATACAAGCATAAGTCAAGGCAGGAAGAAAAATAGTTCTGCAGTTTTGACTGGAGCTGATGAGCCCTGTTCACAGGGTTCATATTCAGTCATTCACCTATGCCTGGAAGAATTGCCTAGTCTTGATCCACAAATGTCTAGACCAATGATCAGCTCAGTACCTGGACCATCTTACCCCCAGCCAGCCCCGTCCTACCCACTCCTGTATGCCAACATAGCACCAGAGGAGGTCCCAATTTCAAACTGCATAATATATGGCTCTACATGGAGTACCGGGATTGGTCTCTTCTGATTGTTTTTTAGGACACTTACCATGTCCTCCATCACAAATTCTACATCTTCTGCATTTAGGAGAATAATGTTCCTTCTCTGTGTACTCCTCCCCTTCTCGGCAGACCTTACAGAGTGGTTGGCCCTTATCAACTAGGCAGTCAGCAGCTTTCCATGTGCCTGCCCAAGATAAAAAGGCACAGGTGTTTGAACATGAGGTGGCCATGCAATAGCATGGGAAATATGCAAGGAAGACAATAAAATGCACCTAAAATGGGGAGAGTTAAGCTAATGATATAGAAATACACATTTTGGTTTTTTTGAAGAGGACTGGTAAGGGGATCTTAACCCTTGTCTTGGTGTTGTCAGCACCACACTCACCCAGTGAGCAAACCGGCCATCCCTATATGGGATCAGAACCTGTGGCCTTGGTGTTATCAGCACCGCACTCTCCCGAGTGAGCCACAGGCTGGCCCAAAATACATGTATTAAGAGCCAGAAAGTCTCCCAAGACAAAACCTAAAAGAGTGTTTGAAGGACTGTGCCTATAGAAATAGGATGATCAACAATAGAAGCATATAAAAAAAGAAGGAAGGTTAGAATAACCAAATGTGCTGGAAGAAATGCCTTTACCAATTCTTTGGGGGAAGAGGAGATGTTGGTAGGTAAATATTCTTGATGAATATGGTCGTTACCAGCCACTGAGGTTGCCCAACTACAATCATGAGGTTACCCAACTACAGTCATGTAACAACACGCATACGTTCTGAGAAATGCGTTGTTAGGCAATTTCTTCACTGTGCAAACAGCATAGCGTGCACTACAGAAACCTGGATGGTACAGCCTACCACACACCTAGGCTACATGGCATAGTCACCACCGTATAGCAGTTCACCATTGACTGAAACATCGTTATGAGGCACCTGACTGTAATTCACTTTGTTCGGACTTATTTTACTTTCCAAAGTCCACAAATCCTGTTAAGAGATGGTATAGTGTAAAGAAAAGAGCATTTAAAGTTCTAAAGACCGTGGTGAAATCTTTAGCAGTGATAAAATCTTTATCAAAGTGTTCAGTCTAAGCCAAAATTTTGTCATGCATATGGTGGAGATAAGAACTTCTTAATGTTACCCTCAGAACTGCCTATGGCCTCCTTTCTATTCCTTTTCCATCAAGGGACAGAGTACATTTTGATGGGCAGGCATAAATATACTTACAACAAAATTTATTAGTGTGTTATCTTAATACAAACAATTTTTAGAAATATTCATGTTTGCTTTAATTTACTTTAAAAATGAATTGAGTCATTATATTGCCATCAGTAAGCATTATACAACAATGCCTTCTTCTGGAAAATTTATTTAACAAGTGTTTATGAAATGCCTGTTGTGTGCCAGCAGTCTCTAGGAGTTAGAGATTCTGCAGAAAATAAGATAAAGCCTTGAACTCCAAGGCCTTCACCTTCTCAGGCTAGAGGTGGACAATGGCCAAATAAATGTATAATGTCAAGTGATGATAAGTGCTAAGGGGAAAACTAGATTAGGGCAAGTAGTTAGAATATGAAGAAGAAAGAGAAAATATAAAGGGAAGTACAAGAGAAAAGCCTTACAAGTAACTCTAATTATTAATAGCATAACTAATTTTAAAAAATAGGTAAAGTCTAATCTACTCCACTTGCATGTACAGCAAAAATAATTTATGCTGTCTTTCCTAGGTATATGACTCTCTTAATAACCTCATAGCATCCTTTTTTTTTTTTGTCCTTTTTGAGACCGGCCGCACCGCGCTCAGCCAGTGAGCGCTGTGAGCGCACCGGTCATCCCTATATAGGATCCGAACCCGCGGCGGGAGCGCTGCTGCGCTCCCAGCACCGCACTCTCTGGAGTGCGCCACGGGCTCGGCCCTCATAGCATTCTTTTTAATAAAACAAAATATTAACTACATAAACAAATTATATTCAGTAAACAAAGATAATAGTCTGTCAATGAAAAAAAAAAGATCCTGTGGAAA
>NW_007733328.1:80943-83295 GCF_000696425.1 Galeopterus variegatus | reverse complement strand
CCCTATATAGGATCCGAACCCGCGGCGGGAGCGCTGCTGTGCTCCCAGCACCGCACTCTCCGGAGTGCGCCACGGGCTTGGCCCTCATAGCATTCTTTTTAATAAAACAAAATATTAACTACATAAACAAATTATATTCAGTAAACAAAGATAATAGTCTGTCAATGAAAAAAAAAAAAGATCCTGTGGAAACCCAGAACAAAATGCAAATATAGTGTATCAGGACAATATAACATTGTAACAACATTTTACAGAAAGCTGAGCTAAAGTACAATTTTATTGCTTGCTAGTAGTATTATATGGGTTTCTAAATGAATTGGCTTCTTTAATGAGTTACTTTACAGAATGTGCCAAGCACAACACCGACGGCACGATAGGGATACAATAAATCACAGGTTCTTTCTTTCCTCCAAAGTATATAATTGAAATTTATTAACATGTAAACAGTGAGTGCTTTTTTTTTTTTGATAAGATTTTTTAAATACATTTTCTTCTGAGTATAATAATACTTATCTTCANTGCCAAGCACAACACCGACGGCACGATAGGGATACAATAAATCACAGGTTCTTTCTTTCCTACAAAGTATATAATTGAAATTTATTAACATGGAAACAGTGAGTGCTTTTTTTTTTGATAAGATTTTTTAAATACATTTTCTTCTGAGTATAATAATACTTATCTTCATTGTAGAAAATTAGGAAAAGACAGGAAAGCATAAAAAACACCTATATATCAACACCTGGGGATATTGCCTGTTATTTTGTTGCATTCCTATGCATTTAAATACACATATATGTATACATGTGAGTATATACATATGTAAGAGGTATGTAAAAATACGTAATACGGTGGTACTTCAGAAAATTCATGGAAAGGGTTATATTATCTTTTGATTCCATTTTTCTATGAATTTTTTGAAGTATTTTTGTATGTATGCAGTATACCCTAGAATCAATCCTTCTGGCTGGATGTGGTGATGTGATGAGAAATTTTTAAATTGAGTAATCAAAAATTCCAGTGCACATAGGGAATCGTTGAAAAAAATACTGTAAATATTTTGTTTTAATTCATAAAGTATAACTAGGTAATCATTTGCTAATTTTGTGAAGTAGAACTAAGTTATTAGAGTTCCAGATTCTTTCTCACTTGTCACGTTCATAATGCATCACCTATGATTTCCTGTTTGTCTGCTTGTCTTTCTTTTTCTCTCTTTCTCTTCTCCTCTCTTCTTTCCTTCCTTTCTGATGATAAGATAACTTTTTTAAAAAAATTGTAACAGTTGATTGTATATATCTATAGGGTACGGAGTTGAATATCATTACCTGTGTGCAATATGTGATGCTCAAATCAGAATAATTAGTATATTCGACATTATACAATGTAATCACTTTTGTGGCCTTTTACTAATTCCTTCCTTACCCCCCTTCCCTTCTCCCTTTCCCACCTCTGGTGGCCTCATCTCTGTTCTCTCCTTTTGAAAGTTCAACCTATTATTGTGATTGCTGTATCTTTCTTTCTTTTTTTTTTTTTTTAAATTTATTTGTTTACTTTTTAGCTCCTACAATGAGTGAAGAAATGCAGTATTTCTCTTTCTGTGCCTGGCTTACTTCCACTTAACATGATTTTCTCTAAGTTCATCCATGTTGCTGCGAATGGTAGTATTTCATTCTTTTTATGAAATAGTAGTATTCCATTGTGTATATATACATTTTCCTTATCTGGTCATCCAACAATGGACATTTAGGTTGGTTCCAACTCTCAGCTATTGTAAATAGAACTGTGATAAACATGGGAGTGCAAGTATCTCTTTGACGTGATGATTTCCATTCCTTTGTGTAGACACCCAGCAGTGGCATTGCTGGATTATATGTCGGTACTATCTGTAGTTGTGTGAGGAACCTCCTTACTTCTTTCCATAATAGTTGCCTCAATGTACAGTACCATCAGTGGAAAGATAACTTAAACACACCAATAATCTGTATGAATGGCTTTAGAATTTTTTGTGGTTTTTTCCTACTATTTTACATTTATTTTGCTCTCACCTATTTCATCAATTTTTTTTAGCAGCTCACTTAACTGAAATTCTCCAAAGCATTTAACCTAGTTTTCATAGAAATAAATGTCTTGTCTCTGTATTATATTTCATTGATTTATATAATATTTAATTAGATTATAAATTAATATCACAACACCAATAAGGATAAACAGATTTGGATGCAGCCTGAATATTAATAAGCCTAAAATTTAACAAACCTAAAGAACAGAAGTGGAAAGAGTGTTCAGTATTCTTGATGCTATCCAGAATACTTTAGAAAAAGAAAAGAGAATATCAGTTAATCCAGCCAGGAG
>NW_007733328.1:77481-80274 GCF_000696425.1 Galeopterus variegatus | reverse complement strand
CTGAAATTCTCCAAAGCATTTAACCTAGTTTTCATAGAAATAAATGTCTTGTCTCTGTATTCATATTTCATTGATTTATATAATATTTAATTAGATTATAAATTAATATCACAACACCAATAAGGATAAACAGATTTGGAAGCAGCCTGAATATTAATAAGCCTAAAATTTAACAAACCTAAAGAACAGAAGTGGAAAGAGTGTTCAGCATGCATTTGATGCTATCCAGAATACTTTAGAAAAAGAAAAGAGAATATCAGTTAATCCAGCCAGGAGATCAGTTGAAAATCATGTAAGGGGATTGACATAATTAAGAATTATATTATAAGTATATCAGGAAACATGACTTTGATTAATATATGCTATTCCAGCCATTGAACACTCCAAAATTTACTTAAGCAATCACACATCATTGGGCATCATAATCAAATGTCACACATAAAATATTTTCTTTTATTTTTGATTATTTTCTCAAGGCATTTTCCTACAAATTGATTACTGTGTCAGTAGATATGAACATTTACAAGTTATTGACCCATATAGCCAAATCTCTTTCTTGAAAGTTTGTAACAATTCACATTCCAATAGTGGTATATGAGGGTTCTTATCTCACATGCAAACACACCAGTGCCAAGATCACTTCTTACATGAAAATAAAACAAAGCAAATCCAGAAAAGCAAAGACAAAAATACTTGACGGTTTGATATACAAAGCACATTATCTTTGTTTTAATTTGTATTAAGGGTTTTAAAAATACAAAGATTTCATTTCATAGGGCAAATTGATTGTGTTTAGCAAGTTATAAAAAACAAAACAAAACTAGGAAGCCATTCTTTATTCCTGTTCAGAGAAGAGTAAGTATAAATGGGTTTAAGTACAAATGGGAGATTATAAGGGAGACTTTTCCATAAGAGTCATTAAAATCTGAACAGAAGGCCAAGGGAGACTGGCAGAATATTTTTTTAAACAAGACCCAGGCCTATTTTGTAGTTTGAGTGAGGGAAGCTTGGGAGGCCAACCATGAAACTACTACTACAGCCCTCTCTGGTTCTATTACTCTATTGCATAAACCTGCACGTTGTTGTCCTTTACCTTCCTGTCTTACTTCACAATGCAGTTGAGAGAAATCCGTATCTGTATTTAATAGTAGTCAACTCTACCCCAAGTTGAAAAAAAGTTTGCACAATTGCATTGTTGTGTAGTTTCTAGTTTGCTAGTGTTTGAAGGATTTCCGGTCTAAAATGAGTTTGCACTTCAAAGTACTAATTTATAAAAAATTGTTGGTTTCTGTCCTTTACTTTTCTAGTTCATCTACTTATTCAGCTGCAAGATGCAAATATATTTTGCAGGCTTCAGTGCCAGGACAAATAGCTTTCTTAAAGACTTTCTGATTGAAGGATAAGTGCTGAGACAAATCTTTTAAGGGTGGAAGTCCCTTGCTTTCAGAGCTTCCCTAGTATAATGACATATTCTAATCAGTTTTGACATAAGTTTTAATCTTTTTTAAGAATAAATTAAATTTATTTTAATAAGTCTTCTTTTGCTCATGAAAAATGAACCTAAATACACAAATCTCATTTCAGAGGTGCATGTTATTTATCAGTTGTATTATTTGTAACCATATCAAACAAGTATGATACAGATGAATAAAACCAGTCTTGGGAAAATAATTTCATAGTTGCTTTCTTTCCTCCCAGTTATGCTATATAATAAAGGAGAACCAAAAGTTGTAAACAAATTGCACTGATTATCACTATGTGCTACTCCTCACCCTGATTTTCCTTCTAATCTCTGGATGTTTTGTGTAACATACCAGCAGGACATGGCTTACAGCAGAATTGGCCTCCATGATGCATGCCTTCCATGCACTGAGTTTCATTTTTGGTAACATTCTTCCTCAATTCCAGCCCCTCAGAGTTAGTATCAGTTACTCGGGCATTAACACTTGTGGACAACGATCCAGCAATAAAGGTAAGTACCTGTAAAAGAAAAGCATAAAGAGAATTTTATTGATTTCTGAACTAAGCAACTTGCTAAACAGGAATAACTCGCCCAGAATGGTTGTTCAATTTGCTGTGCACCAGGGAAGTCAATAATGGGACTCCAACCTCGTCCTGAGTTACCTCCAAGAAAGGAGCAGATCAACCACATGGCAGCTCAGAATATGGGTTCTCCAAACCACATTAGAAATAGCATCATGGATGACAGGAGCCAGGGCTTTGCTCAAAGTAAAATTTATCTCACACTTACTGCCCTGTATTTGTGGGTAAAATCACTTAAATTTTCCAAATCTTGGTTTCTTTATCTGTAAAGTGGAAACAACCTCTTCTTCATAGATTTGTAGTAATAATTAAATAGAAAAATAAACTTAAAGCTGTTAGCACAGTATCTGGCACACAATAATAAATAGGTGCCCAATAAGTGGTATTATTATTATTATTACTGTCATAAAGTTCTAATGAGAGGCAGCATAGTGGACTAGGAAAAGAGAAATTTCGAGACAACTGTGGTTTGGATTCCAGTTCTGCTACCAACACTATGACTTTCAGCAACTTATATAACCTCCCTGATCCTCAGTTTCCACATCTGTAAATGCAAACAGTACTTTGTGTCTTCAAGGGTTATGAGGATAAAAAGTGATGATTTCTATCTAACCTGATACTTAGCTGTCAGCACATCTACTTATTCCCTTTTTATACACAACCACAAAATGATTGGTTTTGATTAAATTCCCACAGGTTATCCAAGCACACAATAAATATCCCACTAAATCGAATAGGATTTTCTTCACC
>NW_007733328.1:67625-77029 GCF_000696425.1 Galeopterus variegatus | reverse complement strand
AAAAAAAAAAATATATATATATATATATATATATATATACACACACACACACACACACACATATATATGAAAGCTGAAAACATTTGAGGGTAATCCCTGGTTGAGTCCTTTCTTGAGTTTTCTAAGTATTTATTTTTTGTCTCTCTAAACATAAATTCAAATAATCTCTCATTATTAGGTTCAGGGAAGACCACTTAAGATGGTCAAAAATGCTCAAAATGGCAGTTCTCAACCTATGGGCTTTCCCCATAAAATAAAAAGACAAAGGAACTCATACCCCTAACAGAACTCCATGCCATTGGCCCCCTCTGAAACCCTACTTTACATACTAAGGGAACCAATAATCATACACTTAATAATCACCTAATTAACATAAGGCCTCAACAACTCCCATTGGATGTTTCGTTTAACTCCTCATTAACATAAGCTATGGCCAATCAGAACAACACAACTCACCACACATGAAATATAAGCCCAACCCCCAGGGGGAAGGTCAGGCTGGGTCTTGTACTTACGCCTCCCGCCGCCCCATGCTGCCTGTGTGGGGATGCTGCTGCCGGCACAGATAAAGCCTTCCAAGCCTGATTTCTCGTCTCGGTACAAGTCTTTGCTAATCACTGACCTTTCACTCATCTTATGTAAAATATGTAAATTCTGTTGCCAATCATCAAACTGTTTTAAAATTATTAGTTCTGAGTTTTGTTTTCTCAAGGTCATTTTTCATAGTTTTCATGGCACATCTTATTTTTTCCTTACTGTAGGTTATAGTGATAATACTGGCATCTTCTTAGTCAAGAGAACTAAATGTTCCATACATATAAGTCACAGCTAAAGGAGTCCCCACTTCTTCCCTCTTAGCCATTCCCCCTTTGTCACCAAAGCCTGGATGCACTTCAGCTCACAGGATAGCACAGGGCCTCTGACTGAGGAAGAAGGGATAGAGAATGTGGTTGTCCACTTTTCCTCCTGGGATAGATGTGTTTTAAGATGTATTTCTAATATTTAGACTTCTAAGAGGGAAAATGACACCAAAATATCAAGAAACAATATGATTTGTCCAAGGTTACTCACTAGCAGAGGGTAGAAATGGGACTGACCTAAGTCTCCTAACTCCTATCATAGTGGTCTTTTCCTATATCCAAAGATGAGTGAACTTAACACAGAATATAGCTTACTTTCTATATATGAACAATTGTATGTAAGAAGCAACTGGGCTGGTACACAGACAAAAAGAACTGTGCCTAAATATGCTGGCTTCATTACCCAACCACTGCCTCTTCAATCCAACAGACATTTGCTGAGCGCCTACTATGTGTCAGGCTCTGAGAATACAAAGATGAGCAATATTGATTGTTAACCTAAATATGCTGGCTTCATTACCCAACCACTGCCTCTTCAATCCAACAGACATTTGCTGAGCACCTACTATGTGTCAGGCTCTGAGAATACAAAGATGAGCAATATTGATTGTTAACATTTGTCCCTCTTTTAGATCAGAGAATCAATAGCTAGCTAATAGTAACTGAATTGTACCCTCTAGGAAATAGTAATTTGATTGGAAGTATACCAAAGGGGTAATTGCTAAGATGGGAGGGGCTTACAAATGAAAATCATTCAAATTTTTTAGGACTCCTTATTCCATAACTACCTCAAAATTCTATTTGACAGTCAGGGATTAATTATACTAATCATTTAGCATTCCACACATTGTCAGCATGTGAAAATTCTCAAAGCAGTGTAAAACTTCCTCTGTAGCTAGAAGAGATCACTAAGTCCTGTGCGCAACAGGTAATCAAAACTGAATCTAAACAACCAAACTGAGTAGGAGCAATTCATTTCTGTTGCCAGCCACCTTAATTGCTATGAAGAATAAATTTAATGGTGAAATATTACTTGCTTTCCTTCTCTTTTAATTATAGTTTATCCCTAGAAACTAAAGAAAATAACCCATATTTAAACTCAAAGGGAAGGGATTTAGAGGGATTAGGCTAGCCCAAATTGACACGCCAAAGGCACTCAGGGGTAATACCCAATTGTGTGATATGTGTGCGTGTTCACGTGTTCCCTATGAGTATAGGGCCCTATCCTCCTTGGTATGGTAATTTAACCCAGTTTTCAGGAGACAGTACAATGAGCTGATCCATAATTCCTAGTTTAAATAGTCAAGTACTCAGAGGAGCAGCACAGTCTACATTTATGAACTGTTACCATTAGTGATATTACTGGAAAAAAAATGTGCATATACTCAACTTTCTGGAGCTGTCTGTCTAAAAGAATTCCCTAATTCAATTTGGTTCAGCTTTGAAGCTTTCGGTTGGAAATCAAAATCTACTATTCAAAATTCATTCAGAATATGAGAAATGTGAAACCTGTAGTCAGAGGCAGAGAGCCATAAAGAGACACAAATATCCCAGGAGATGCCAGCACCAATTTCATCTCATGTTTAATCACACCTGCTTTACAGAGTTGAATTTTTGAAAAACGTCATCCTTATTTCAGCATCAAAGACTTATGTCAGGTGTAAAAAAAGAAAGATGGATCTGAAGAGCATGTTGTGAATATTTCACAATGTAATGCAAACAGAGCTCCATATATTTTGTATTTTTAAATCTTTGCACTAACTCAAGTTTGCAGAATGCAAAGAATTAACTCAAACTTTCCAGGTAGAAACTGGGGCATTCTTACCGTATCAGGACAGGAAACATGCAAAAACTAAATGCTCTGAATGGTGTTCGTCTTTGTTTTCAGAAAAGCTGAAAAGGCCAGAAAATAGGTTATATCGAAAATCTGAAATGTGGATAAATTAAGGAATTTATATTGTATTTGGTTATTTTTTGATAACCAAATAGAAAAAAAATAAAATGAAGAATAAAAATTATTTTAAATCTTCATCATAATAAAGATTAAAAAGCCAAGAGAAACCTTGACTGTATAGTCTGCTGGGGAAAATATTAGTTAATACACTAGCCAAATAATTAAGGAAATACTTTATTGAGTACCTACTATGTATCTGACAGATGCCTGGGAACAGAACAGTCAACAGATCAAGTCTCTCTCATAGAGTTTAATATGCAAGTGGGGTTTTCAGTCAGGGTTCTCCAGAAAAATAGGACCAATAGAATTTGTACATATATGTATATATGGAAAGCAAGATTTGTTTCAAGGAATTGACTTATGCAATTGTGGAGGCTTGGCACTTCTAAAATCTGATGGGGTAGGCCAGCAGGCTGGAAACTCAGGGAAAAATTACAGTTCAAGTCCAAAGGCAGTCTGCTGGCAGAATTCTTTTTTGCTCAGGGAAGTGAGTCAGTCTTTGTTTTCTTAAGTCCTTCAACTAATTGGATGAAACCCACCCACATTATGGAGGATCATCTGCTTTACTCAAAGTCCACCAATTTAAATGTTAATCTTATTCAAATAATACCTCTACAGAAACATCCAGAATGTTCGGCCAAATATCTGGGCGCCATGGCCCAGCCAAGTTGACACACAAAATTAGGGGGAGATGGGTAATAAAGAAAGAAATATACAATATGTCAGGGAGGGATAAATGCTATTTAAATAAATAAAGCCAGTTTAGGGGGCATGGAGAGTTTGAGAAGTGGAACAGCGCTGTTGTAGAAAGAGTGGTTTGGGAAGGCCACTGAGTAAGAGGACATTTGGGCAGTGACTTGATGGAAGTATAGGGATAAATGCTATTTAAATAAATAAAGCCAGTTTAGGGGGCATGGAGAGTTTGAGAAGTGTAACAGCGCTGTTGTAGAAAGAGTGGTTTGGGAAGGCCACTGAGTAAGAGGACATTTGGGCAGTGACTTGATGGAAGTATCAGTGTGAACTGTGTGGATGGTTATCTGGGACAGGCTTTTCAGGCAGGTCATACCCAGGAGCTTTACAGGAACTTAGCTTGGCCCAAAGGGGGAAGAACCCAAGGCCCTCAGAAAAAACATCACTAGTAGTTATTAAAATAAAGATCCATGTTTCCTGAACCGCACAGGTAATTAACATTCTGACAGTCAAGGCCATAGTGGGATCATATGGTTGACTATATCCACAGATGCTTCAACCCTACAGAATCCTGGCATGTCAAAGCAGAAGGAAACCATAAACATCTGTTCAGCTTCAAGACAGATTTTTAAAATGTATCTCTTCGAGTCTTTCATTACCTAAAAGATTTTAATATTTTCTGTAAATCAGAAAATTTGCTTCTCTCTCTCACCTTTTGAATCATTCATAAAAATGTTAAGTGAAAGTACCTACCCTTAGAAGGTTATTTACAAGTTCCTTGCTCACACTTGCCTGGCCTTCTACAAAGTTCATTCACATATATCACCTCTTGGTAGTTACAATAAACCTACGCATGAGGAGTTATTACTGCCCTTTTTACAGCTGGGGAAACTGAGCACAGAGTATGAGAAATGACTTGCCCAAGAACCCACAGTTAAGAATTGCTAACGGAGGACTCAGACCCAGTACTTCTGGTTCAAGTCTGGGCTCTGTTTCAGGTTTGTAAAAGTTTCCATCTCGGCACGCAAACAACTCAATTTGTTTCCCGACAATTGTTGGCAAGAAGCCTGCATGTTAATTATATAACGAGCCTTCAAAACAAATAGATGCTGGGGGAAGAGGAGGTATTTGGCAGGATTTCTCTGAGAACCAGAAGTCAGCTCCAGTCTTTTAGTCTGGGAAAACTAGCAGGACCCCCAAAGTCAGGACTCTGGCTGGCAGGGAAGGCAAAACTTGCCAGCCGTGGCCCGCAGCTTAGGAAGAAGCTGGGTTTGCCTTTCCCTCCCTCCATTTTGGGTGCTGAGTTTCTGAGCACAGCCGTGACCACAAGAGCAGTCTCTTGCCGGGACGGGGATCTGGAATGCACCAGACAAATAGTTAGGAACTGGAAGTCGTTCTGTACCAGGATCTTTGCATTTGTTCCCTTTGAACCTCTCAGAAATAGGGACACATAGAGTTTGTCCCTTGTATCAGATGACAAGAAACTAAGAGAACCAATGGCTATTTATTCATTGTCTGCAGCATCAGTGAAGAATCACTTTTCACAGCCAACCAGGTTATTTAATAGAAGAAATGATGCAGGAATGGGCAGACCCAGAAAATGACGACCCCTGCCTCCACACCACCCTAGTCTGACAGGCTCTCCACACTTTCCCAGGAGTGGTCAGCACTGGAGGTCTAATGGGGTACTTCGGAATAGAGTAACAGCTCAGTAACTGACTGAAACTAACTACAGGAAGAAATCGAGATTCCCATTAAGGATTACTCCAAAGAGTCAATGTGGCAATCGGCCTTGAGAGATGAGAGAGGATTTGAAAAGGAAGTTTAAAAAAAAAAAAAAATCACCTGTTTTTCTGTTCTTATTGAAGTTCAAAGCAAACAGGAAAAGACTTTCAAAAAGCAGTAGCAAAAAAAAGAGGCGTTGGGCGGTGAAAATGGCAGCCCTCCGAAGGGCGAGAGTGAGTAGATAGATGCCTGGACGAGCAAGTGAGCTTTTTCACTGCTGAGCACAGGATGGGACCGATGCAAGCTGTAGGCCTTGCCATAGCCAGGCAGCAGCAAGCTCTACGGTTATCCCACAAGAGTGTGTCTTTACCATGACTACTGTGCTCAGCCACTGCAGAAAAATGCTTTCTTGATGAAGGCGTATAATGATGGTCCAGACGATTCAACACTAGAAGTTTAGTGATTAAGAAAGTGAAAGGAAGGAGAATAAAAAAGGACATTTCAAGAAAAATGTTTCAGCAGGAAAGTATCTTTTAAGACATCAAAATTTTAAGTGTTTATTTCTAGTTGTTGAGATTAAGAGTGACTTTTTTCCTTCATTTTCTTAACTCATCTGTTTTTTTCTACAAGGGACACATGTTCGTTGCATAATAAAAATAAAAATTAAAAGGGACAATTTTAGAGGTAGCAGGATTGTGTTAAGCCTAAAGATCTATATTGGTTTATAATTTGTTATTATTTTTCAATAAGATTAGAAAATCTGGATAATAATAGTAGTGAATCTATAATAGCAACTTCCCTAGCATTTAAAAGGTGGAAAAAATTCTTAACCTTGAATTATTAACACTTAATCTTTCATATAAATTGTATTTTATTTTATTTTATTTTTTGCTCTTCTAGCTTTCTTTGGCAGTCTTGTAACTTTACTAAATCAAACATCATAAACATAAACCTTTGTTTAACTGCATCTATTTCCTTAAACTATTGTGATCAGGGCAATTTTATTTCCCTTTAGTCCACTGAAACTAAATATATCACCACTCATAATAGCAGTATTTTTTGATGGTGTAGAAAATTCTATTTTGTTTTTGAAGTAAAATTATTGGACAAAAGGATGTGTCACACTAAAAGTAACATTTTAATTTATGAAATCGAAAGCTCAGTTATACAAATCACCACAAACTAGTAACGACGGTTTGCAGACAGTTCTCTCTCTGATGAAATTGTGTTTTATTTTTCTTAAAGAATACTTACCAGAGAAGTATACTTTATTAACCACACCCTGATAGATTCCTGTGTCGCAATGCTGCACTTGAGTTGCTCGGCTACTAATGAGAGTAACACAAACAGAAAGTGTGTCATAATTTAGGATCTCATTGTGCTACTACTGAACTATAGATAAATATATATATTTCTCAGAATACTGTCTATTTGTATACTTCTAGAGAGGACATGGGCTGACTTTCTAGCGTGGCTTATAAACTAACTGAAAAAACTAATACTGCAGTATAGTTTTAGGGACCCTTAGAGATTACTCTGGGGAAAAAAGGCCATTCACTTCTATATATATATGTGCTAGGAAGTTTGTCTTAAAATGTCAGAAATAGTATATTTGAACCAGGTGTTTTTAAAAGTGTACCTTATTATACAAGTATAATAGTTACTCTAATATACAAACTTAGTAAAATGAAGTAAAATGCTTGGTTTAAAAGTCATTTAAAAATGCATGTTAAATGAATTATTTCAACGTCAGGGATCTGAAATTGAAAGTGGACATTTTAAACCCTGGGCTCCAAAATTCAAATACATTGATGAGAATAGATGGATTATAGGTTTCTAGAGAGAAGAGTGTCGCTCTCCCACCACCACACAAATCCTCTTTCAGAATTCAGCTAAGAGGTAACAGAAGGCAGAGGAGCTCTTGGGAGGATGGTAGAAAATGAAAGTGAGAAATTAAAGAAAGGGAAAAAAAGGTGTTGACACCAGCAAATCCTCCAGCTAATTCCTCAGATCTTAAACATTTAAACTGAAATTTAGTATATCATTGTATTTACAGTTTTGGAGCACAAAGAATTTTATAGATGACTTAACTGAAGCCCCTTATCTGATAGAGGAAGCTGTGCTCCAAACTGGTGAGGTGACCGCCCACAGTCACGCAGCTAGATCAAGAGAGTCAGGGCGTTATGCAGGACTGAGGTGTGTCCCCCCACCCACCGCCCCCAGCCTCCAAATTCATATGGTGATATCCTAACCCCCAGTACCTAAAAACTTGACTGTATTTGGAGACAGCGTCTTTACAGAAGAGATTAAGTTAAAATGAAATCAGCAGGGTGAGCCCTAATCCAAATACGACTAGTGACCTTTTAAGAGGTAACTCAGAGACACACCGACAGATGAGAAGACACAGGGAGAAGACGCCATCTGCAATCCAAGAGAGAGGCCTGGAACAGATCCTTCACTCAGGACCCTCAGAAGGAGCCAACCCTGCAGACACTGATCTCAGACTTGTAGCCTCCGGAACTGTGAGATGATAAATGTCCGTTGTTTAGGCCACCCCATCTGTGACACTTGGTGATGGTGGTCTGTACACATTAATACAAGTACCAAACTATAGCCTCTTGGTTCCCTCAGAGTTTTGATTTGAGGGACGTCAGTGTTACATATGAATTTGGTGGGATCCCTCATAACTGAGCCCAAGGATTTCCCAGCCTGAGTGATCACTAAGCTAAACAGATTTCTTATGGTTTATAGAACTGAAATCATCAGGGGCCAATTTAAACTGGAACTACCACTTCTCGGACTTTCTGGTCACCCCTAGGCTGGGCTGAAATCTCACCATTCCCTACTGCTCAGAACAAAAATGGAGCGAGACATGAAGTTCCACCCACAATCTGCTCACTTCCTTATCAGACGTTGTTACTTACCAACATTTGAGGGAAAAGAAATTCTAAAAAGACCATTATCAGTTTATCATTTCCAATGGCATAATGTATCTCTAATATATTTGCGTAAAAAAAAAAAGAAAAGAAAAATGCCATTTTGTACTACTACATTATTGAAAAAGTATAAAAATAATTTTTCTTCATGAAAGAGATAAGTGAAGATTCCATTAGGTTTTACTATTTTTTTTTCTTTTTTTTTATTGTGTAAATAAGATACACAGGTAATCGTATCCCAGGGATGTCCTCTTTCTTTTTTAAGGCCAGTTTCTGGAAAGTCCAGGAGAGAGCTGAGGCAGCAGGAATAGTAACTGGTTAGATCCATGACTGACCCGGCAATAAATAAAATAAAATTTAAGAGTTTAGAAAATTCTATGTAAGATTAGATTTTGAGTTTAGTGCTAAAGTTAGAAAAATAGTTCTAAAAATCCTGACAGACATCCATCGTATCCCAGGGATGTCCTCTTTCTTTTTTAAGGCCAGTTTCTGGAAAGTCCAGGAGAGAGTTGAGGCAGCAGGAATAATAACTGGTTAGATCCATGACTGACCCGGCAATAAATAAAATAAAATTTAAGAGTTTAGAAAATTCTATCTAAGATTAGATTTTGAGTTTAGTGCTAAAGTTAGAAAAATAGTTCTAAAAATCCTGACAGACATCCAAATGTCTGTCATTTTTTAAAAAAATGCTTAGGCCCCACCACAAACCTAAAGAGTCAGGATCTCTGAGAGTGGGGCCCTCCTCATAATTATCTTTAACAAGTACAATTAACAGAGCTAAAAGACAGCCAACAGAGTGGGAGAAAATATTTGCAAAATACACATCTGACAAAGGACTAATATCCAGAATATATAAAGAACTCAAACAACTTTACAAGAAAAAAACAAGCAACCAAATCAAAAAATGGGCAAAAGAGCTAAGCAGGCATTTCTCTAAAGAAGATATACAAAAGGCCAACAGTCATATGAAAAAATGCTCAACATCACTCAGCATCCAGGAAATGCAAATCAAAACCACACTGAGATACCATCTCACCCCAGTTAGGATGGCAAAAATCCAAAAGACACCGAAAGATAAATGCTGGCGTGGCTGCGGAGAAAAAGGAACTCTCTTACATTGTTGGTGGGAATGCACAATGGTGCAACCCCTATGGAAAATGGTTTGGAGGTTCCTCAAACAATTGAAGATAGATCTACCATATGACCAGCTATCCCACTGCTGGGAATATATCCAAAGAA
>NW_007733328.1:62157-66625 GCF_000696425.1 Galeopterus variegatus | reverse complement strand
ATGAAGTTGTTACAACAAGCAAACGGAAAGGACATTCTTGGGGGGGAGGGGAGAGAGGGAGGAGGGAGGGAGGTGTCGGTGATGGGCCATAATAATCATATACAGTGTATATTGACAAAATAAAAATTTAACGAAAAAAAAAAAAAAAAAAAACAAGTACCCCCAGTGATTTTGATCCTCATCACAATTAAACAACTGGGCTGGAGGAAGCAAAATCTGAGGTTAGCAGGCAACTGCATTTACATGTGAGAAGATAACAGCATCTATACTCCATACTTGCAAATCAATGTGAGGGCTACAAAGGCCTAAACTAAAGCTCCAGAGCCCTTAAATGCCCAGAGGGGCACACAGGTGACACCAAAGTAAAGCAGTTAGAAGTAACAGACAACAAAGCATTGGAGTGGCTTGTCAAGCTCTAGAGAGCTCTGCCTGGACCCAAGGGGCAGCCATTACTGAGCTCCAGGGGAACAGGGGCCATGTGGTATGTGGGCCTAATCCCCCATTTTTCAAGAGAAATCAAAATCCATTATAATGATGGCAACTAATATTATGAATAAATAAATGAATGCAGCCATACTTATATACATACATATTTATGTGTCAGTACCATGCGGGTTAAACAAAACATAGTCCAGGGACAGTATAGGCCCAATTTTTTTTTTTTTTTAAACTGACAAATAAAAATTGTATATATTTATGGTGTACAACATGGTGTTTTGAAATATGTATACATGTGGAATGGTTAAATATAGCTAATTAATATCTGCATTACCTCACAAACATTTTTGTGTGTGTGTGTATGTGGTGAGAACACTTAAAATCTACTCTTTTAGCAATTTTCAAGTATACAATACACTGTTATTTACTGTGGTCACCACGTTGTGTAATAAATCTCCTGAACTTATTCCTCCTGTCTAACTGAAGTTTTGTATCCTTTAACCAACATCTTTCCAAACCCTAATCCCCACCCCACACAGCCCCTGGGAACCACCGTTCTTCTCTCTACTTGTATGAGTTTGACTCTTAGATTCCACATATCACTGAGTGCGGTATTTGTCTTTCCGTGAGTATCGGTCCAATTTTTAAAATCAGGACTAAATCCTTACAGACATTCTTACGAAAAAAAAAAAGTTTAAGAAGACCAACGATTCTTTTGAGAGGAAGGCTGAAAACCAAAGCTTGAGCCTTAGCAAGGAAAAGCCAACCACACACGCCAAGTTTGGGGCTTTGTTTTTGTTTTTGTTTTTTTTCAAGATCTCTGCCCTCAGAGATCAGAAGTATTAACATCTTATATTTTTATGGCCTCACAGAGTGCAGAGGTATACGTATATGTGATTCTCCTTGACTTGATTGAAGGACAGCCTGTTATTAATGAATCCAATGCCAAATTTATTCTACTTTTGCAAGCTTATCCGGGTCCACAACTTAACATGGCCTACACTAAGCTTGCCTACTTTGCTGGGCTGAGGACAGCTGCTGATCAAGTTTGTGGTTAGATTTGCTATTTTATAAGGCTGGCCTTGCTCAAAATGAATAACCTCATACTAAATTCACTAACAACTCCACTTAGTGGACTCAGCCCTACTGTCCTATGACACACATGTATGACTGCTGCTTCTAAATGCCATAGATGTGGGTGACTTGGTTGCATAGTAGTTCATTTCAGAATGAGAAAGGAGCTGTGATCAAAGGCAAGAACATTCTCATTTCCTTCCTGGAAGACGAAGTTACCAATCTTACCATAAGTAACTTCTTTTTAATTTGGGCTTTATTGCTCACACTGCAACTTCAAAGAAAATAAAAGTCGGCAAGTAGGCTGAATGATTTGTTCCTCTTTAGGATTGAATTGGAGATACTTAATTGGTGTTAGAAAGATAAAAGGCTACAGACCTTTTTTTTTCTTTTTAAGGCAAGGGTTTCTAGAAAATGAAAATGACTTATTACATAGTTAAACGCTATTTTCCTACTTTTGCGAATATACCTGCACACACAGCAAAAAGAATACAAAACTCAACACTAAAGTACTTACCATGCTTCTACAGATAATTCTCTGGTAATAAGAAAAAGCCTTTGGTAATAAGAAAAAGTACTAAGGTACTTCAGAAAGTTCATGGAAAGATTCATATTATCTTTAAATTCAATTTTGTATCTTTCAGTATGTTTAAGCAATGCTTTCTTTATAATAATAAACTATAAAAATAAATAATAAATCAAATAAATAATAAAAGCTATAGTAATCCCAGCTCATTTAATAAATGACCTCTCTATAATGCATCTAATGAAAATTATACAGAAATAGAAAAAGGTTTGTGTGCACGCAAAGTGAAAAAAAGCAGACTATAAATAGCACCGATTAAACATGCAATTATGTATATGTGCAGACAGGACTAGGAGACTATAAGTAAAATAAAAATGCTTACATTAACTAGGGTGGTAAATTAATGACAGACTTTACTTTTCAGTATTTACTTTTGTTTCACATCATATGTTCAATTTTTCTACATTTACTTATTTTAAAAAAGATGGATTTACTGTCCTAAATTTGGCTTTAAGTTGCTTTTTACTGTACAAATCAAGTTTTAAATTATGTCCTTTTATTATTTTTCATCATAAGTAAATAGTCTGTGGTACCTATTACAAACCATCTGCTCATTAAGGGACTTTTGGGAACCAAGATAATTCACCAAAAGCACTTAACTTACTAGGGGTTTTCAAGGGGGGAATTTCCTTATTCAGGTTTCTAACCATCTCTTAGAAAACAGTTATTTTCTCCAACTGGCAGTTTTACTACAGTGGCCTGGCTTCCTGACACATTCTAGCAGTCTTCAGAAAGACCCCTGTGAAATACTGACACTTCTACTAGTGCTTATTTAGAAGTAAATTATTTCTCCAGTGTCCCAAAGAGATTTATTCAGAGACACCATCTAAATCCCAGTTCCTCTTTGCCTCTGTTTCACCTTTTTCCCCCTCTAAACTCAGTGCAAGAGATAAAATTTCTTTTTCCAAATTAAACTCTAATTTGTTGCCAAGGATGGTAATTGTATTTCAGGCATGAACAACAGAAAACTTTTCATTTGTCTAACTGTAGCTAGTAGTGGAGGCCCTGATGGTCACCATATATCAATTTAATTTTTGCCTTCCAGTCCTGCCATCATTTGTAAATTTGTATTCTTTCATCTTAGTTGTTAATTTTAATTTATATTTAATTTATATTTCTTTTTTGTTTCTTTTCATAAATCTTCTCAAGTCTTTTGTGATATAAGTACAGTTCATTTAAAAACAAAAATAATTAGAAACACATTGCAGCCCATTTCATGTTTCTGGGTTGATTTAAGGAAATGATTAAATAATAAATTAAACAACTTTATTTTTGTCCTGAAGCTATTCTGTATAATTACTTGTAAATATACTAGTTTCTTTTCTAAATGTCCTCTCCTTTCCTTAGACCATAATTTATTTATTTATTTATTTATTGGGTTTTTTTGTCCTTTTTTTTTTTTTGAGACTGGCCGCACTGCGCTCTGGCTGAGCGCACCGGCCATCCCTATATAGGATCCGAACCCGCGGCGGGAGCTGCGCTCCCAGTGCCGCACTCTCCCGAGTGCGCCACGGGCTCAGCCCAGACCATAATTTTAAGACAACTGTTCTAAGAAATGTAGGAAACTGACTGCCTAGTTATCACCTGGCCAGTGTCCTCAATAGTACAAGACAAAACCTATAGGTCCACACAGTACTGGANAAAAAAAAAAAAAAAAAAAAAAAAAAGCAGTACTCACAACTATTTTTCACACAAATTTTTAAAATAAGCTTGACTCTTTTAGAAATTCGTGAGTTTTGGGGGATTGCAAACTTATTTATTGTAGGTGCCATGGAAAAAACACCCAGAAACAAGGGTGAGAAAACTAACTCCAAGAGGGTAGAGAGAAGAGAAGAAAAAAGGAAAAGCTGGGGATATTTGCAGATACTGGTTATATCTACAGGTAGCACTAGAGACAAGAGGACTAGGGTAAAAGAGAGAAGGGGGATAAAAGCAGCCTCCCCGATCTACTTCAAGCCCATCTATTAACATAATTAAACAAAATTTGCTTCTGTGTTCCAAGTAATTAGCACTTTGCCCCCATTTTATTTATTTATTTTTTTATTGCTACTACCTAGGAAGCACTACTAAGTGTGAACGCACAAAAGCGAGCATTTTCTGGAGACACCCGAGGTGACAACAGTGTGGATACTTCTTTAATAACAGAGAGGCCTGATGTTGGACAAGTGGTGGGCGCAAGGCGGGATTCAATCTAACTAAATTAAAGAGTCATATTGGGGGGGGGAAGTGGAAGATATAATACTACAAAATGTAAACAATGATTATCTACGCGATAGGGTAATCTGGAAATCAGGTGCAGTCAGCAAACCGCCTGGGCTTTGGAATTAGATGAGTTCAATCCCAGCTTTGCCATATACTAGCTGTGTGACC
>NW_007733328.1:59895-61450 GCF_000696425.1 Galeopterus variegatus | reverse complement strand
ATAATTAAACAAAATTTGCTTCTGTGTTCCAAGTAATTAGCACTTTGCCCCCATTTTATTTTATTTTATTTTATTTTTATTGCTACTACCTAGGAAGCACTACTAAGTGTGAACGCACAAAAGCGAGCATTTTCTGGAGACACCCGAGGTGACAACAGTGTGGATACTTCTTTAAGAACAGAGAGGCCTGATGTTGGACAAGTGGTGGGCGCAAGGCGGGATTCAATCTAACTAAATTAAAGAGTCATATTAGGGGGGGGGAAGTGGAAGATATAATACTACAAAATGTAAACAATGATTATCTACGCGATAGGGTAATCTGGAAATCAGGTGCAGTCAGCAAACTGCCTGGGCTTTGGAATTAGATGAGTTCAATCCCAGCTTTGCCATATACTAGCTGTGTGACCTCGGTTGAATTACTTCAGCTCTCTGAACTCCATTTCACCATCTGCAAAATGTAGATGAAGACGTCTTCCTTGCGACAGGGCTGCTGCGAACACTGTTGACCGAGATCACATCTGTAAACACTCCTATCACTGTACCTGGCACTTCCATCATTTGTAAACACTCCTATCACTGTACCTGACACTTGGTTGGGACCCAATCAAATAAGAATCCGTTGATTCCCAGAGGCTTCGGAACTCAAATGAATTTCATGGGGCCAGCTCCCTGCGCTTAGCCACCATTTAGCTAGCATTTCTACGCAAGAAACTCTCCAAAAGAGGCTGCTCAAGCTCCTAGGCCAAGTGCAGACGCCGGAGGTCCTGCGCGGTGGGAACGGGCAGCACCCGCGGGGCAGGGAGGCCAAGCAGAAGCTACCGTGGGAGGGCAAGCTAAGAAAGGGTAAGAGAACAAAAAGAACGGCAAAAACAAAATTTAAAAAGCCACGGAGGCAATGACTTACAGTCTTAAGGAGAGAAATTCCCGGAAGGGAAACAAAACAGTTTCTTTTTCTGTGTTGCCATAAGAAGGTAAACAAGCCTCCGGAGGCGATTCAGCCCCAAGGCAACTTCTTCTGGGCAGAAACTGCCTTCCGAAGCCTCAGGTTTAATCACTGCCTCCGTACTGACTTATTCCCTAAGTTTGAGAACTGTCAGAAAACGAGCCATTCCTGCTCCCAAGACCGCAGAGTCTCTGGCGGCTCCGGCATCGCTGCGCGCACACACCCACGCACAGCGACACGGACCTGTGGCTTGGCATGTAATGACTAGTCCAGAAGGTCCCCTCCTCTCTCGGGCCAGGGTCTCCCCTCCAGCGCCACCAAGCCTCCCACGCCCCTGCCTCAATCCCCGTCCGTCCCCCACGCCCACCTCCTCTCTGCGTCGCGCACAGTTGTCCCTAAGGAGCGCCGGAGCTGCTCCGCCTGCCCCGCGGGATCAGGGCTTCGCATCGGGCCCCAAGACAAGCCAGTCCCCCGGCTTCCTGAGCAGCGGGGCCGGAGGGAGCGTCCTAGCAGCCACCCGGAGCCAGTCTGTTCAATACCGCCCGCAGTCGGCCCACCCTGCCCGCGCGCTCACCCTGCCCACATGCCCACCCTCCCCGCGCGCCCGCCCTG
>NW_007733328.1:57957-59389 GCF_000696425.1 Galeopterus variegatus | reverse complement strand
ACACCGGTGTGTCGCTCTTCCGAGACACCAGAGACGACTTAATGACAAGTCCCTGGGGTCAGGACAGGGGGAGGAAGTTCTGCTGGGGGAGGGCTCCGTTGATTCAGCAGCTTGGCCTGGGCGGGGGTGGGGGGAGGGAAGCCGGCTGGGGAAGGAGTCAGGGTTTGTTGCACAAACGGGCATTCCCCATCCTGGGGCGGTTCCGCCGTGGGCTGGCGCGCTCCGTTCTTGCCAGGACTCTGAGAGCCGGCTCGCTGTCATTCCTAAATGCTGCTTTGGAGATCAGCCTGAGATGGTTGGCGAGGGCGTGAAAAGAGAGGAGCCCAGAGCGCAGACATCCTGTCTGGGTGCAGAGCCTTGACCAACTGCTGGGGACAATCCGAGGAAGACCTGGCCTTCGTTCAACTCCCGGTATTGTGACTGCCACATGAGAGGCTCACAGGAGCACCTGAAGGTGTATAGTGAAAAAGTGCAGAAATTGTGCTATGGAATTCTGAAGAGGGGAGGCCCCTTGGGTTTTATTTCTCGAGAGAACACAGCTACTTATGACAAGTTACACAGCTCCAGCTGTATAAAACGTTCACTATTACTTCCTCTCCTTTGTTACTCATTATTTCCTGACCAATTTTCTTTAAAAAATCTTGTAATTCTTTAATGCTGTGGTTGGCCCTGTTCAAAGTCACTATTGTTTTGGAAAAGTAGGTATCTCTTCAGATGGTTCTGCTTGCATTTTACAGAAGGTAAGTTCATTGTGTAATGACATCATTCATGAGCCTGAGTCTGGAAGCAGTTGGTAGATTGGACACAACTGAAGGGTTCAGTATTTCTTTGGCCTCCTCACCAACCAAGCCCAGCTCCTCACTTTGCTGTCTCTTCCTTCTCAATGGGATTCATCCCGTCAAGAGCACGGTCCTCTGGCTGCCTTTGCCTGCCCACTCTTCATCCTTCAGCTTCCTCCTAGTTGACCTATTCTTCTGGAAGCCTAATCAGGCCCTAAGTCTGGGTTAGGTCACCTTCCTAAGTGCTTCTGATGTTGGAGGAAGGGTCTGGAGGGGGTGCTGATAGTCGGGCTCAAGCCACCCCATCCTCTTACCAGGATTTTGACTCCTCCACAGAAAAGAATTCAAGAGCAGAGTCACAGTAGAAAGTGAGAACAGGTTTAATATAATGAATAAGAGAAACAGATCTCACAGAGAGAGTGCAGCGTGGTCCCAGAGGCTGAGCAGGGCCCACACTAAGTTGAATACAAAAGTAAGAAATACTTAAAGTTCAGGGGCCTGCCCGTGGCACAATCGGGACAGTGCAGCGCTGGGAGCACAGCGGCACTTCCGCCACGGGTTCGGATCCTATATAGGACTGGCTGGTGTGCTCACTGGCTGAGGGCGGTGCGGCAGGGCACGAAAAAGACGAAAAAAAAAAAAAAAAAAAAAAA
>NW_007733328.1:54843-57012 GCF_000696425.1 Galeopterus variegatus | reverse complement strand
TAATATAATGAATAAGAGAAACAGATCTCACAGAGAGAGTGCAGCGTGGTCCCAGAGGCTGAGCAGGGCCCACACTAAGTTGAATACAAAAGTAAGAAATACTTAAAGTTCAGGGGCCTGCCCATGGCGCAGTCGGGAGAGTGCAGCGCTGGGAGCACAGTGGCACTTCCGCCACGGGTTCGGATCCTATATAGGACTGGCCGGTGTGCTCACTGGCTGAGGGCGGTGCGGCAGGTCACGAAAAAGACGAAAAAAAAAAAAAAAAGAAATACTTAAAGTTCAGTACAGAGAGCAGGCTGGCTCAAGAGAGTGAGCAGCTGCTCGCTGAAAGTAAGTTTGATACAAAGAGAGAGAAATACACTCCACAGAATGCAGGCTGGCTCTAGGAGAGTGAGCAACAGCCCTGCCTTCTGCTGGGATCCTGCTTTTATAGTTTTGCCATCTAATGAATATTCAATTAAGAGGAAAATTCCCAGTTATGTAACATTAGTCTTGCACGTGCTCAGTTGCTCTCTCTGGAGCATGTTCATTGGTCAAATTCTATCACACACACCAAAAACATTCAAGAATATTCTGTGCTCTTTGCACCCCTAGTGGAGGGTCATTCAGACACCAGGGTTACACAGCCCCTCTCCTCTGAGCATACCCAGCCACTGGATTTGCATAAGACAGCCTCTGAGGTCTCAATTTCCTCATGTTGGTGCTGAAAGTAGGTCTAACAGTATCTTTCCTCGAAGGGAGGGCCTAGAAGAGAGGCCTGAAGCCTTGGGGAATGGTTTGTAATGCAGAGGCCTGTCCTGTAACCCAAGCCCAGGAAACAGAGCACCTCCTATCTCACTTCCATTCATTCTGTGTTGTGCATCTATCACTGGGCTTAGCACCCAGTCCTGTATGTATCTACTTACTTGTCTCTGCCTCACTTTCCAGTAGATTGTTAGTGCCATGAGGAAGAGCCTGCTGTGCTGGTCTTGTTCACCCAGTACTGGGTGTGTAATAGACACAAAAAGAAGTGAGTGGGGCTAGGGAGGATGGTATATGGGGAGTCTCTATATTACCTTTGCAACTTTTCTGTAAATCTGAAATATTCTAAAATGAAAAGTTTGTTTAAATCAAAAAAAAAGATGAAAAAAGGAAAGAAAGAAGGAAGGAAAGGGGGAGGGGAGGGAAGAGGAGAGGGAGAAGAGGGAAAAGAGGGAAAAAGGATAATTGACAAAATCAGCATCTCCTGAGGGTGAACTATGAGCCAGCAACTTTCACAAATGGTTATTCCTTACTTAATATTTATCTTTACAGTCCAGTGAGGTGGCTGATCATTAAACTTCTTTACAAATAAAGAATTACAGCCAAAAAAAAAAGTTTAAGCAGCATTGGCAAAATTGGTTAGTTAATGAATAGCAAAGCCAGGAGTTAAATTTAGATATTCATGCTTCCAAGACCTTGTTNAGATGAAAAAAGGAAAGAAAGAAGGAAGGAAAGGGGGAGAGGAGGGAAGAGGAGAGGGAGAAGAGGGAAAAGAGGGAAAAAGGATAATTGACAAAATCAGCATCTCCTGAGGGTGAACTATGAGCCAGCAACTTTCACAAATGGTTATTCCTTACTTAATATTTATCTTTACAGTCCAGTGAGGTGGCTGATCATTAAACTTCTTTACAAATAAAGAATTACAGCCAAAAAAAAAAGTTTAAGCAGCATTGGCAAAATTGGTTAGTTAATGAATAGCAAAGCCAGGAGTTAAATTTAGATATTCATGCTTCCAAGACCTTGTTCTTTTTAACCCCACTCCCACACTCACCTAATTATCCTCAAGTTCAATGAAATAGGAATAGGCTCTGTAGGGAGGAATGTGTTTCATGGTCAGATGATTTTAGAAAATTCTGGGTTAATTTCATTTAAACAGGCCTCTTAATCCAAGACTTAATATGCTAATATGCATTGTGACTATCTAAGACTGGTGATATATACTGTTCCCCAAACTTCTTTGTCTATGGAACCCTTTTAAGAACATTGATTGAATAAACACCTCATGAATGTTGATGTTATGGGGAAAATAGTTTGGGCATCTCTAAAGGTTTTGTATTTTACCAACATGTTTCTAAGGGTCCCCAAGCCTTCAAGGGCAAAGAAATACAATCTTTTTTTTTTTTTTCCTTTTTGTCTTTTTTCGTGTCC
>NW_007733328.1:49927-54404 GCF_000696425.1 Galeopterus variegatus | reverse complement strand
CTGTATGTGGGATCCGACCCCTCGGCGGGAGCGCCACCGCGCTCCCAAGCGGCGCACTGTATCAGTGCACCACCGGGCCAGCCCCAAAGAAATACAATCTTAATAATAGAATTTCAGGCACTCTACCAGATGTGGGAGATATTTTGGACAACCATCCTGATTTTACTCAAACCACACCATATAAATTAAAGCTCATTTCTTCTACCCTAAAGATACCCTTGTCTCTGAACATTCTGAATAACATTTAAACACATGTCTGACTATGTGAAAAGCTAGGAGGGAAAGAAAAACTTCAACACCTTTTTACCACCAAGACTACTTTTGTTTCTTTTTACTTTTGTTACTTTTGTTCATTTTAGACCTAATGTTTTAAAAATTGTTGTCAACCAAATTGTTTTTACAAAATAGCAATAAGTTGATTTTAATAATTAACAACTGTAGTGGGCATCCATAATTGTTTTTCCTACATCTTTTTTTTTCTTCTTCCTGGTAACAGCACTTCCAAGTTGCCTTTAGGAAAATTGTCCCTCTCCTCTCTTCTTAACTATTTGATGTGAGTAGCTCTTTTAGTCAGGACCAAAGGATGGATGGATGGATGGATGGATAGATATATAGGTGAATGGATTTTAAGAAATTGGGGCCGAGCCCGTGGCGCACTCGGGAGAGTGCGGCGTTGGGAGCGCAGCAGCACTCCCGCCACGGGTTCGGATCCTATATAGGGATGACCGATGTGCTCACAGTGCCCACTGGCTGAGCACCGTGTGGCCAGTCTCAAAAAGGACAAAAAAAAAAAAAGAAATTGGCTCATATGTTTGTGAAGGCTGGCAAGTCCAGAATCTGCAGGGTAGACCAGCAGGCTGGAGACCGATGGCAGAATTGCAGTTCGAATCCAAAGGCAATATGCTGGCAGAACTCCTGCTGTCTCGGGGAGGTCAGTCTTTCTCTTAAGGCCTTCAATCAGTTGGATGGGGCTCACCCACATCATGCAGGGCAACAGCTTAACTCAAAGTCTCCTGATTTAAATGTTAATCAAATCCAAAAAATAGCTTCACAGAAACATCTAGAATAGTGTTTGACCAGATTTTGGGGAACCATGGCCTAGCCAAGTTGACACATAAAATTAAATTGACACCAAGGTGGGAGTCAGGGAACTGGACTTGGCATGAGCCAGTCAGCATATCACATTCAATTGGGATAAACCTTAGGACCTTGGCTGGAAACACTGGGACACAGACGCTTTCTTCTCTTCTGGATATGAAGTGGGAATATGTGAAATGTGGAACTGATGTGGTTGGTTGTGAAAGGAGCTTGTGGAACTGCCAGAGCTGAAAGCAGAGTCAACTCACACTGAGAGGAAGCCATGCCAAGAGAGAAACATGCCAAGAAGCAGAGCCTGGTAGTGTCACATGAGTCCTAGGTGGATTTAGTCCTGAAATTGGACTCTGGACTACCCACAGTCACCCAATTCAATAAATTCTGGTTTTGCCTTAAGCCAAATTGTTACATCTGAAAAAACCCTAACTGATATGATATTTATGATCAGCATAATAAATCCCTTGTCACCAAAATTAGTTGTTTCAAATGAGCTTCTCTGATTTCAAGCTCAAGTAAGAATAATTGCCTAAACATTCCTACAAACATCACTGACTATCTAGGGACGGTACTTCCACCAAAGAATTTTTCTGTCGCTAGAGGGCGTCAGAGCCCACATCAGCCCACTGACAACATTGAATTTTGTTTCTATCAATTAATAGAAATACATTTGGGTTCTTGGAAAAGGGAAGAGAGAGGGGGAAAAGCTTTGATTTGAATATGTACTCTGTGATCCTGATCATACAGACATTTTCATCTGCCAGAGAACATATCGTTTCTTACAAAGTTGAAGAAATAATGTGTGCAAATTCAGTAAGTGCCAGCACAGTCAATAAATGCTAGTTACTACTTTTGCATCATTCTTCCCAAATGAGGTGCCTTCATAAGACAAATTGCTAATTTGATGTCACAGTTCAGATGGAAGGAAAGACAAGTTATGTAGCTTGCAACCTCCTTTCCTGTACTACTTCCTGCATGAGTAAGTTCACATGCCTAAGGCCAGGCACAGCACAGGCCAAGGAAAAGTGTCTTGGAGCCTGGCCACCAGGGCTAGAAAGTTTGGCCATCATGACGTGGAGCAAGTTTTAAATCTCCCAGTTTCTCCCACTACAAAAACTGGTATACTAACCTACCATCTGAGCAATAACCTGGAAAAGACAATGGATTAAAGAATGTTTAAAATGTAACTTCTAGGATGCAAAGAACATTTAGGTCAGTGAGTGAAGAATATAGCTGTTCTGTAGGACCTGGTTTCATAGTCAAAACGGACACCCCTCCCTGGCATTTCTGCATATAGGGGAGCCCTCAAAGCACAGACATTCTATGAATCCATATATGAGAAATGTGCCTACCCCCAGGTATTCAAATCTGACACATGAAAAGACAGGGACCACTTTTCAAGAGATGCTGATTGGGGGCAGGTGAGATTTAGTCCTGAGTGGTCTGAGCTTGAGGCGATGCTTCTCAAACCTCATTCTATCTTTTGCCCTTTCTGTGGTCACTTGTATATGTTAAATATATATATTTGGCTGGTACATATTTTTAAATCAACTTACTTTACTTAAGTCATTTTATTTTTAAAATAAAGCATTATAATAACCATACTTGGAAAATCAACTCCTTGCCAAAAATAGAAGGTATTCATAAAAATAAATACACAACTACTGGAACAAAATATTTGACTGCATACCATTAAAAATTGTTTCCCAAAGCACCAGTGGTAAGGGCGCTATAGTTCTGGGAAGGTTGGCTTAAGGCAATCTTTCTGCTTTAGCTTCTCTCCCTGCCCCCAAATGACCGCCAGAGAAAAGGCAGGGGAGTGGGAGGAGAGAGACCCTTTACCAAGGCACCAGCCTTTTCCTATTAGAAGATGCTGAGGGATGGCTTAAGGGAGGTGACAGACAGGTAAGAGGGGAGGGCTACAGCAAGTGACGCAGAGCTAGAGAGAGAATGTGGAGCAGGATGCTGGAGAGGAGAGGGTAACAGAGCCAAAGGCTGATTTAGAGCACAGGTACTCGGGTAGAAGGGAAAGGTAGAGGGTTTGCTGCAGAAGGCAGTTTTAGCTAACCAATACAGGTAGTGGTATTACTATCTAATACAACTGGGAAAGGTAAGAAAGAGAAAGGAAAGCTTTGATTTGGATGGGTCATCTGTGCACCTGATCATATAAGGCATTTTCCATCTCCTTGAGAACACCCCATATTAGCAACTTGTCCTGTAAAGGATAGACCCTATGGATTTCAAGCCCGGTTTGCTTACTTCCTCTCAAGGCAGTGTGGATCACCAACACCTTTTATAGGTGACAACTCATGCAGGTCCTGCCCATAGTCACCTGCATCAGTGCCCTTTATTTACCTTTCCTGCTTTCCTCCTCACCAGGTTAGAGCATGAGCAGTGCCCGCAGCCCATTTTGGCTTCTCCACGAAGAAAATTATTTTTTAAACTTTTCAGAAAAGAACTAAAAAGGAATCATTGGATCAGGCTTTTCATTCCTGTGATTGTCCATTGTTTCCTCTAATCAGGTCTGAAGGTGAGAAGACCTCTCTCTCTCTCTCTCTCTCTCTCTCTCTCTCTCTCTCTCTCTCTACATGTATGACTTGGACATCTAGACCAGCCTGCTGGTTTTATGAATAACTAAATGCAAGAGCAAGATCTGTCAGAGGTCAAGAGAGGCCTGGCTCAGAGAGCTTGAGCCACATCCACCTTTTGAAGCTCTCTTAATACATTAAAGCAAAACAAAAATCAACACAAATGTTGAAATGGCTTGACAAAAGCTATGGAATGTCTTAAGTGTTTCCATGTATCAGATTGATGCTTTTAACACAAAACTTCAATGCAGAATCGCATTTGGGGCTAGTGTCTTTATTTCATTGTGTCATTTGTCATTTGACGTATGACACTAGTGTGCTAAGATCATTTGAGGCCCTTCATGGATGTGAGGCCTGGGCCATTCCTTCCCACTCCTGACAGCCTCTGACCTACAGAGGCAGAACGTCAGGGTGGGAGAGACATTCGGGACCATGAGATCGACACCTCCACTTTAACCAGACTCTTCTGTGCAATAGTCCTGGGAGTGAAGCACCAGACTCAGCTTGAATCTTCCCAGCATTGGCTTCTACTATTTCTCACGGCAGTTTATTCCATTTTAGAACACTTTCCAGTGTTTGGAAATTTTCCCTGATGTTATAATTTCCTGTAGTTTGACAAGTGTTTGGTCAATATCCACTATGCAGAGAACATTACTTATAAACTGAACTGGAGAAGCTCCATGAAAAAATGGGTGATAGAAACCCTCCCCTCACCCAAGTTAAGAAGAGGCATCTTACCATCCAAAACCTCACCACAAACCCTACACAAACCTGCATCTCAAGAGCTTTTCATCCAA
>NW_007733328.1:48774-49537 GCF_000696425.1 Galeopterus variegatus | reverse complement strand
ACCATCCAAAACCTCACCACAAACCCTACACAAACCTGCATCTCAAGAGCTTTTCATCCAAGCAACAAGATAACTAGGCAGTCTGACCTAATCATAGCAAACTGGGGGGGAAATTGAGACTTCCGCAGCAGCCTCCACCCTAAGGAAAGACATGAAGGAGACGTTTCTGTGGCTTTGAAATCCTCTCAGAAATTCCAAGTCATCCAAAGGGTCTATCAAAATTCTTTCAGAAATTTCTTTAAATTTATTTTCATTTAAACCATGAAAATATGTTGGGATTAATAGTTTAAAGAGAGAGAAACTGTGGGGAAAAAAAGATATCATTAATAATGGCTAATGCTTATGTAGTGCCTGGGACATTTGTGTGTCCTTTGCATACTTGTCAACTCATCTAAGCCTCACAACTTCCCATGAAGTGGGTCCTGTTACAATCCTGAAATAACTTGCCCAAGGTCACACTCTTACTAGGTGACAGAAGTAACTTCTGCAGTCGACGTTAAACCCACTTCCTCTTCAGAACTGTTACATCAGTGGCCTGATAATCAAGATGTAAACTCATACAGATAAAAACAAACTGACCTTACTTTTAACATTTTGGCCAGTTGTTTTATTATTTGAGCATCATTTTAGTGGTATTAGGTAGAAATGTAGGAAAATCAACAAACTCAACATATTTTATGGCCTACTACTTAGGCCAGATTTTCAGTTAGCAGAAAAGACTGCCTTCACTACATAAATAAAATTTTTCTATCAAGAAAAAAAA
>NW_007733328.1:46636-48722 GCF_000696425.1 Galeopterus variegatus | reverse complement strand
AAACTCAACATATTTTATGGCCTACTACTTAGGCCAGATTTTCAGTTAGCAGAAAAGACTGCCTTCACTACATAAATAAAATTTTTCTATCAAGAAAAAAAATTAGTTCATTTTCAAACACACTGAGGTTTTATTTCTGTGAACCTAAAGAAAACTGGCCAGAAGCCAACTGATTCCCTCAGCCAATCAGAATATTGTGACCATAAAAGTCCATGAATTCTCCCATCAGCGAATCTCTGCCTTTTTATTTCTGTCGTGGGGACATGTATCTTACAGTTCTGTGCCACATACTCTGCCTTTTATGTCTTACTTTCCTCTTCTCAAAAAATATTTAAGTTCAGTGGGAGTGATCTCAGCTAAAAATCCATTGTCTTCTGTGTTAAAAAACTGTTAACTTGCTACACATACAGCTTTTGATTACCTCTTTAACAATATCTAACACATTTAGAGCACTTAGTATGAGCCAAGTACTATTCTAAGAGCTTTATAAATATGATTTAATTTCATGCTTATAAAAATCCTGTGAGGTAGATCTTCTTACGATGCTCACAATATAGGCGAAATAACCAAGTCCCCAAGCGGTGAGGACCTTGCACTAGCCACTTAGCTAATACATTATAGAGCTGGGATATGAATCAAGGCAACTGCTTCCTGCATTTAACAATGTGCTACCTTCATCTTGAACCAACACTCACTAATTAATTGAGCATTCACTATGTATCAGACCCTTTTGCATATAGTATCTCATTTAATTCTCATGCCCACACCTGTGAGGAAAGAAGGGCTTTTCTGATTCAAAGGAACAGGTACCTTGTTCAAGTTCACGTGGCAAATAAGTACCAAGGTTTGTCTGACTCTAAAGCCTATGCTCTTTGCACAATATCATGATATCTCCTGCCTTTTTAGTGAATGAGACTGTGCCTCATGCTGTTTTTTATAGAGAGCCAGTCTAAAACCTTTGCACATGCCAGAGCACAGAGTGAAACATATAGAATCTGGGACTGGGACGCTTTCTTTGAAAGGGTCTGAAATACCTTGCCTAGCATTTTTTCCCACCTTTCCCCCATCTCCTGCAGTTCTCTTTTCCTAGGACATCATGCCTCCCCCACCCTCACCCCCCCCATCCAGCTCTTCATGGCACTATTAATGAAGTAGACACTGGATTGAGTTGGGAGTTGTTCCTGTCCTGCTTTTCCATTGGCTCCTCTCTGTGTCCTAGGCTTGCATCTCCTCCTCTTGCCTTCCTTTCCTTGGATACTACTGTAAACCTCATCCAAAATAGAATTTACTATCTACTCTTCATGTTGTCAATACAGTTAAAGACCATAAACCACAATGATGAAGCATAAAGCAAACAATGGCCAATTCCTTTTAAGAAAAAAAGCCATTCTTCTCTCAGCCCAATTACTAACTCATGGCTAATACTCTTCAAAGGTTTAACTGCACTAGAAAAGTTCTTTATGTGCACACAATCTCATTTGATCCTCACATAGTCTTAATATCTGATATCTAATATTATCTTCATTTCACAGGTTAAGAAACTGAGGTTTGGTGAGTTTAAGTAACTTACACATAGCTGGTATGTAGTAGAGCTAGGGTTGGGACACCGTCTGGAGATTCCCAATTCACCCCTCTGTCAACTGACCCTGCTTCTGCTTTGATAGAAAACTGCTGTTAGTTTAGGCTGACTTCCTAGTAGCTGGCCTCCCCACGCCCTGTCCCTACCCTGTCATCCAAACTTCCCTTCTGGAAAAGCCCTCTTCCTCCACTTGGACAGTCCGAATCCCACTTTTCATATAGGGTAAAGTCGAAGATGCATAGCCTTCCCAGATTCGCTTTACCCCCTTGTAACCTTTCCAAACTTAGAACCTTTTCTGCACTGTTGAGGAGTGAATGGGACTGATTTTTGTATGGGGAGTCGATGAAAATTATGTCTTTAAATGTACAATTCAAATAAATCCAGGTTGACTTGGAATTGAACTATCCCACTCTTACTTATCATGGCCTTGTGACTGTACTTGACTTTATATGACATGCAACACACTCTTGTCAGAATACAAGTTGCTTGAGGGCAGGACATATTTTT
>NW_007733328.1:44646-45799 GCF_000696425.1 Galeopterus variegatus | reverse complement strand
TTAACTTTCCTTGAATGGATGCTTTGAGCTTAAGTCTGGACCTCAACAATTTTCCTTAATTAAACAAATATTAATGAGTACCTACTTTGTACCACGGACTGTGCTAGGCCCTGTGGAATAGCATAGGCAGGATGAGAGCGGTCCCAGCCTTCATGGACTTTACAGATTAGTTGGGATGACACACAAGAGTGATGATGACCTAGTAGTCAGCCCTGACCTCCCTCTGCTTTGTAAAAAGCGTCTCTTCTTTGGTTTACCAGACACCACTGTTCCAGGTCTGGAAAACCTCGACGATGTTTCTCTCACCTTGTAAAGGAGAGATACTACACAAATTCCTTCCTTGCTGGTTGCTTCCCTGATGCTGGCTGTGCTCAGTGTCCTGCTACATACTGAAGTGTTATCCTCAGCCCTCAGTTCCCCTCACTTCTTCACAGATGCCCTAACGTGTCAACCATCACCTGCTCCCAGATGATTTTCAAATCTATGCCTCATGCTCTCACGTCTTAGCTTTCCATTTCGAGTGCATTACGTTTACCTCAAACTCTTACAGTATCTAAAACTGAACTCTGTCATTTCCACTCAGACTAGAAGGGTGGGGAAACTGGAAGCAGTGAATAAATAAGTAAATAAATAAATAATAAACAAAGTTTTAATTGGAAAGAAGTCCACTTCAGTCTTTGGGCCCATCTGGCCATCTTCTGAACCCACAGACTTTGCAAATGAGTTTTGCCTTTTTCTGTGTCTGTCAGTCTCCTTTATCAGATTGGAAGTTACTTGAAAGAGGACACTGTATCTCCTATCCTCCCATTCTGCCGGGGTCTACCCCAAAGCCTTTACGGGTGCTTTACACACATGTGAGAAGGTGTATGACGAGGACGGACACTTGCAATGTCCTCTGCTGCTGCTTTGTGGATCCACCTGGCATTTGATTGTGGACTTAGGACTATGAGATGTCTAGTAAATTATATGGCCAAGCACTTTCAACCTTTTTGATTAAATTGTGGTGGATTTTATCCTGAATTTTGATAGAAAGATTAAAACGATTGCTTCTGTGTTATCCTGCTCCCATCTCTCTGGATTTATAGACACGTTAAGAAAAACAACATCATAATTAACAATTAAAAGGCAGAAAGAGAGAAAGAAAGGAAGGAAG
>NW_007733328.1:43000-43904 GCF_000696425.1 Galeopterus variegatus | reverse complement strand
TGTTTTTCAGTGTTGCAGTTGACAATGTTTCAAATATAAAACAAAAAGGTGTTGATTTTTTCTTCCCAATGCCCCCCCCCTTTTTTTGGCAGCTGATCAGTACAGGGATCTGAACCCTTGACCTTGGTGTTATAACCCCATGCTCTAACCAGCCGAGCTAACCAGTCTGCCTTCAATGACCACTTTTTTTTTTTTTTTTTTTGATGCACCTTTATGTATTACTTCCCCTTTCTCCACGCCTTTGGTCATCCTCCTTTTTCCTTCAGTAAATAGAGGAGACAGAGGGACAACTTCTTTGTGTGGATGTAGATCAGAGCAGAAAAAATACAATGTGCACACATCTGCTCTGGGAGATCGTCAAGTGCCAGGGTCCTCTTAGAGCTAAACCTTCTGTCTGAAGGAGGTGCATTTCTCCATACTCACTGCTTTCAGCAGCTCAGTTGTACTAAGGGTCATTCTCTGTTTTATGGAAGATGGTAGGATTCTGGATTTATACAGTGGGATGGTCAAGTAAAAGCTGATTTTTCATTTTAAACAGGGAAGAGGAACTTCTTCTCTGAAAACCATCTATGAAGACAATTTTTTTCATCTTCAATGCTGTACTTAAATAGCTCACAGAGCTATATGGAACTTTCATATCCCTCAATTAGAAAACAGTGATGGGCTGGAACAATTTCATACTGCCAATCTGTCCTGGCCCAGGAATTGGGGGCATGGTGTTATCTTTAAAGTGACAGGAAGAAAAGGAAGATTAGTTTATGTGTCCTGTCCTCTAGAAGAACACAAGACACGTCAATAGAATATATGAGCTAAATGCATGGGCTCTGAAATAAAATTCTGGCTTCACCCACATCACTCACATTAGTTATGTGGGTGTGGACCAGTTCCCTAGTTTTTCTGACCT
>NW_007733328.1:28024-41029 GCF_000696425.1 Galeopterus variegatus | reverse complement strand
TCAATTTCAAATCACTGAAGAGGAAATGAGTTTTAGCTATAAAATTACAGTATTTTAGAGCCAAAAAAACTTAAATTAGGTCAGTACAATGGAAAGGATATGTAAGTGTGATTGACGTACCATCTTTGTCCATTTTGCATGACCCTCAGAATGAACCAATATAATGTCCTCAACCCTATCAACCCCTTTGTTTGAGACTAAAATACTGCCTCCCACTTTACTCTGGCATTTGTGATAATCACAAATTAATATATTAATTGTATATTATCTGTTACTCATTATATAATTACTATAATTAATTATAAATAATAATCTGTGGTAGAGTCCTAATCTGGAAGAGACATAAGATTCAGTGGCTGGGCCATTTGGCCCTGGCCTCATGTTTAAGGAGGTGCTCAGATTTTGGTGGCTATTAATTTACAAATCTAACGAAGAGGAGCCAGATGGCACCTCTTTCCCAAATGTTAGTTCTAAGTTAAACTCATTGAATTATAGCTGTACAGTACTATAGCGTAGCACTATAGTATTAGTACTATGCACTGATATTACACTAAACACTCCCCAAGTCTAAGGAGAAAAGACAGATCCACAAGAGCTGAGCCTCAAAAGTTATAAATTGCCAAAGGCTTACCAAGGCTCTTCCTACCTTGTGAGTCTTATAGCTCCCAGTTCGTGGCCTTCCTTTTATTGAAGAATTTTTATGGAGAGCCCACTATGTGCCAAACCCTGTTTTACGTCCTGGAGCTGCAGCAAGAAATGAAATTGGAAAAAAAAAAATTCCCACCCCCATGGAATTTACGATCCAAAGGAGAAGCGCTCATGGTCCCAGTTTTACAGAGCCCAGAACCCACAGATTTGTTTTCTAACCGATCCCTTCTCTCTTTCTACACCCCTTCCTGTATTCTCTTCCCCTTTCCACCTGAGATTCTTTACCTGTCAGAGCATCGGGAAAGCAGGGGTGACAGGGAAAGTTTTGTTATGTCTAATCTGTAACAAACAAAAGACAAACACTTTCAGTATTTTCAGTTTTCTAAAAAATTACAGCACTGTTGTCCTCAGCTGACTTTTCTCCACGAGGCTAACACCTCACTGAAGCACAAACACTGATCTGCAGGAATCCTCTTCTGCCTCTGATTTATCACCTCCCTTTTTACAAATTTAGCAATCTTTTCTCCGCAAACCTGAAAATGCCCAAATGTTGAAAGATATAGCAAATGTAGAGGCACTATCGTTTGCTCTTGCTTTAGAGTTGTTGTTTTTTTTTTCTTTCAATTGATGACTTAACACACTGGTTTCACTTTCGCTTCGGTTGGTAACTTAATGTGACACTAACACAACCTGTAATAATAGTTAAATGCATGGAGCATGGTAGACATTGCGCTCAACAATTTGCATCATTATCTCATTTAATCCACAAAATAACCTTACCATCTTCCTCGTTTTAAAGATGCGATTTTGAGAGGTGAAGTAAATTGCCCAGAGTCACAAAGCCAGCAAGTANTCAATTTCAAATCACTGAAGAGGAAATGAGTTTTAGCTATAAAATTACAGTATTTTAGAGCAAAAAAAACTTAAATTAGGTCAGTACAATGGAAAGGATATGTAAGTGTGATTGACGTACCATCTTTGTCCATTTTGCATGACCCTCAGAATGAATCAGTATAATGTCCTCAACCCTATCAACCCCTTTGTTTGAGACTAAAATACTGCCTCCCACTTTACTCTGGCATTTGTGATAATCACAAATTAATATATTAATTGTATATTATCTGTTACTCATTATATAATTACTATAATTAATTATAAATAATAATCTGTGGTAGAGTCCTAATCTGGAAGAGACATAAGATTCAGTGGCTGGGCCATTTGGCCCTGGCCTCATGTTTAAGGAGGAGCTCAGATTTTGGTGGCTATTAATTTACAAATCTAACGAAGAGGAGCCAGATGGCATCTCTTTCCCAAATATTAGTTCTAAGTTAAACTCATTGAATTATAGCTGTACAGTACTATAGCGTAGCACTATAGTATTAGTACTATGCACTAATATTACACTAAACACTCCCCAAGTCTAAGGAGAAAAGACAGATCCACAAGAGCTGAGCCTCAAAAGTTATAAATTGCCAAAGGCTTACCAAGGCTCTTCCTACCTTGTGAGTCTTATAGCTCCCAGTTCGTGGCCTTCCTTTTATTGGAGAATTTTTATGGAGAGCCCACTATGTGCCAAACCCTGTTTTATGTCCTGGAGCTGCAGCAAGAAATGAAATTGGAAAAAAAAAAAAATTCCCACCCCCATGGAATTTACGATCCAAAGGAGAAGCGCTCATGGTCCCAGTTTTACAGAGCCCAGAACCCACAGATTTGTTTTCTAACCGATCCCTTCTCTCTTTCTACACCCCTTCCTGTATTCTCTTCCCCTTTCCACCTGAGATTCTTTACCTGTCAGAGCATCGGGAAAGCAGGGGTGACAGGGAAAGTTTTGTTATGTCTAATCTGTAACAAACAAAAGACAAACGCTTTCAGTATTTTCAGTTTTCTAAAAAATTACAGCACTGTTGTCCTCTGCTGACTTTTCTCCACGAGGCTAACACCTCACTGAAGCACAAACACTGATCTGCAGGAATCCTCTTCTGCCTCTGATTTATCACTTTCTGCCTCTGATTTATCACCTCCCTTTTTACAAATTTAGCAATCTTTTCTCCGCAAACCTGAAAATGCCCAAATGTTGAAAGATATAGCAAATGTAGAGGCACTATCGTTTGCTCTTGCTTTAGAGTTGTTGTTTTTTTTTCTTTCAATTGATGACTTAACACACTGGTTTCACTTTCGCTTCGGCTGGTAACTTAATGTGACACTAACACAACCTGTAGTAATAGTTAAATGCATGGAGCATGCTAGACATTGCGCTCAACAATTTGCATCATTATCTCATTTAATTCACAAAATAACCTTACCATCTTCCTCATTTTAAAGATGCGATTTTGAGAGGTGAAGTAAATTGCCCAGAGTCACAAAGCCAGCAAGTAGCTAATGTGGGATTTGAACCCACCTCAGCTAACTCCAGAGACTGAGTTCTAGACCACTGACCTTTATACTCTCTGCTGTTTGTCCCAGAAGGCTGGCCCGCCCCCTGCTCCTGTCAATCACTGAGAATATTCTTAAAAGAGGGGACACATTCCACATATTTTTTGACCCCACAACATTAGAACATTAGCCATGTTCCCCAAAATTCTCTTTAATTAGAAGTAAAGAGATTTATTTTACCAAAGTCTTAAATGAGCTATGCCAAGGTCAGTAGTCAGGTGGAATTCACAGAAACATTTTTATTGCTTCATAACCATTAACTGACCTATCTGGCTACCAGAGGAATTCATTTTTAAAGAGACCACCAACAGTTAATAAATTGCATGCTATGGCAATTGCTTTTTCCATATTTTCAAACTAACTGGGTAGGGATTTCACATTAATATAACTTTTAATAAAAGCATCCAATTGAAAATGCAAACTATTTGGACATCTATTTTGGGGAAAATGCCAAGAATATTTTTCTATTTGCTATTGGTTTCCTAAATCGAGGTCTTGAGAGCCTGGATTCTTTAGCAAAGAGTCAAGCCAAATGAAATATCACTTTAGTCAGGCTATATTTGTGGATTATCACAATGTCTCCTTTAATCCCAATTTTAAAATTTAAATAGACTTTAAATCTCTGAAAATATATATTTAAGTAAATATGCAAAACATATAGTAAATATTTTTATGTATGTTTATATATACCTGTTTATATTTGGACTGCCACAAACTAGTTTGCCAGTCCAAACTGACTTTTTGGAAAAGGCTTTGTTCAGTAGGGAAAATGAATATGGATGTTATTCAAATACACGTAAACTAACGAGGGCCATGTGGGTTTAGTTCAGTGTTAAGTACTTTGAACCTGAAGGAAAAATGGCCTATGTTAAAGAGGCTTTGGGGTGTGGGTAGCGGGTAGGCAAGCACAACATTGCATCCTTAACAGGGCCTGGGTGACAGGGTCCACTGCCTCACATACATGAGTATTTAATCAATTGACAGTTGGGATGAAACAGAATGTTTTTCTTTAGAAAAGGGAAAGAAGAGACAATTTCTATAAGTGTTTTCTTCATCATGAACTCTGCGAAAGGATTTCACAAGTGTTTGTCTGGCAACCTCTGGAACTGCCTAATCATTTTCCCCATTAGGCACTTCCTGTCCCAAAGCTGTTCAGATGGTGATGATGATCTACAGATTTCTGAGGGTGGGAATCTATTAGAGCCATGTCAGGGACCGGCAGGTGACTGCCTAATCATTTTCCCCATTAGGCACTTCCTGTCCCAAAGCTGTTCAGATGGTAATGATGATCTACAGATTTCTGAGGGTGGGAATCTATTAGAGCCATGTCAGGGACCGGCAGGTCAGTCTTCATGAGCTCTATCTACAAAGTAACACCAGAAATTATCCCAACAAGGAATTTCTGACACTATAGGTCACACAGAGAAAAAAAGGAGGGGAGGATTGGGGGGAAAGGCTTAGGCAGATGAAAATAGAAAAGTGAAATTTAGAAGTAAAATTACTTTTGGAAAGACTAAGAATTGACAAGGTTAGCTTTTAAAATAAGACAACTACTGATTTGATCATTACGTACTATACACAAATATAGTCAACTCTGTATGCCATATATATGTATAATCAGTCATGTTTCAAGTGTAAAAGAAAAATAAGAAAAAAATGAATTTAAAATTTTATAAAATAAAACAAAAAAAGGCAAAAATAAAACAAGACAACCACAAACTCCATATGGGTTCAAATTTGCTTTAGTATTCTGCAATATTTCTTTTCAATAGCTGGGCCCTCACACATAAACACACATACACATGCATAGAAACACAATCTTTACCTCTGCCTTTAGGATTCTCAATTAAATAGATATTGAAAAAACAGATCAGAAATAGATTAAAAGATACATGAAGTACTCACTTTGATAGCACATATACTGAAATAGAAACAATGCAGAGAATATTAAAGCAAAAATCATACCATTACATGGGGTTTATAATGTATGTTATAACAGGATGAACAGGGGGTAAATACATTTATACACTTGCAAAGTTTCGACAATTTCCATTAAGTGGTACAATAGCAACTCTAAGTGGATAGTAAATATTTAAGGATATATATTGTAATCCCTAGAGAAACTCCTTAAAAATAATGCAAAAAGATATGTATAGCTAAAAAGCTAATAGATAAATTAAAATTAAATTTAGAAAATATTCAAACAAAAGAAGGCAGAAGAGGAGAGACAGAAGAACAAAACACATACACACCCCAAAACAAAACAAAACAAAAAACAAAGGCAACAAAAGAAATAGGTCATAAAACAGCAGACTAAATCCAACCATATCAGATATTACATTAAATATTAATGGACTAAAAATAAATAGAGATCAATTGTTTTCCTAAATCCCCTGTTACCAAAACTCCTCTCATGACATCGATAACCATTACAAATAACAGTATCCAATTCCTTGTTTTCTTGCTGCCTGAAGACCAGCCAATAGCTAAATGTAAATACCTCTGCACTTAATTGTTAGCATTTGAGAGCTTTGTTTCATTTAACTAAAAATGGCCAATTAATAAGTAGTCTCACTGAGCAGCAGTCTTCTACTTCTCCAGAACTATACGTCTGGCTTAAGTAAACTGTTGGGAAAGCTATAGATCTGGATGTCAGCTCACCATCAGAGCACGAGCCTCTGAACACCAATTCTTGGCTGCTTTCTAGGGGAAAATTATGCAGCAAGAACAAGAAGAGGGATACTGCACATATTGCTGAAGCCAATACATGCTGTGACTCCTATCTGTATGATAGTGCTGCTTTTAAAATCTCTTATTACTTAAAACAACAGCAACAATAACAAAACAACAACAACAACAAAAAACTCTTCAAGTGGTTAGCATTGTTACTTCTGCTTCTGGCAAACCGATAAGAAAAAAATCAAACTCAAATCATCTAGAATGGAAGGAGTTAATGATAAGACTTGGACCCAAACCTTTATCAGATGGGATTTGAGGAAATATGTCTGCCACCCATTCTTAGCTTCCTCTACTTACCAAAACATGCAGATTCTAACTTGAATTTAAATGGGCTATGTTGACAAAGACTGAGACAGAAGCAGATGGCTCCATCCCCTTGACACTCTTTACGAAACATCCTTCATGGGGTTTGCTCATTTTCTGTTTGTATTTGTTTCTAGCTATACTTATTCCATCAAGTTAACTCTGAGGATGGAAGACAAATACATCATCTATTATCGCACACACTTGGGGGTGAGATACCTATTTAAGTAGCTGAAGTTTTGTTCTACAGGAAAAATAAGGTCAAGAAAAATGTCCTCCGAGGGTTGTGCTCCCCTTACTGGTCAAAAAAAAAAAAAAAGAGATAGAACAGTGTTCCCAGTATTCAAACAGCCCACAAATTCCCCTGTGTTAAATGTTAAAGTTCAGGATACATTGCCTAGGAAAAAATTTTACTTTATGTGCCTGGTTCATCGCAACTACCAGCTCTTTCTCTACTCATAAGCTACCACCCTGTTCAAGCAGATCTGTCTCTCCAAGAAACATCTCTTTAATCTCTGCCTCCTATGGCACCCTCCAGAAATCCCAGTAAAGTCTTGATGACCTGATTGTTCTCTCTGCTGAGCTCCCTTTGAATGCAGAAAATTGCTGAGCCTTTTCCTGACTCCCATCTCCACTTTTATGGGGAAAGATAGAGTGCTATTAAAGTATATAAAAAGACCTAGTTCAGAGGGTGGTATGGTGATCAGGGAAGGTCTCCTTCCTTGAGAATCTTATCATCCCAGGGATCTGAAAAATCTGAGTAGGAGTAAATCAGCTAAAATATGATCATGATGTTGTGAACTTAATTAAACCTTTTCTAAAAAATGAAGTCTATTTTAAAAATGACGACAGATAGAGCCTAAAACTGTGAAAGCCTCCTTTGCACAAAAGAGAATATGCTGTACTGGGCCTGCTTTTCCTTGGATTGACAGGCTCCAAATAGAGACATTAAAGGCAGTGACTGCTCAGCTTCGTAAGCTCAGGTTCAGGCACAGCTGACACTCCAAGACATAGCAGAATGAGGAAATATTTGTTTCTCCCAGAGAAGTTTTTTTGTTTGTTTGTTTTTCCTTTAAGATGGAACATTGATACTAAGGACCTTTTTTGGAAAATGATAAAAGTGGCCAGAAGAACAGAAAATTAGAAAAATCTATGTTAATCCTATGGAAAACAACACTGTGTTTCCCCATTCCCACCATTTAGGATTATACTTCTTGGCTCAACAAACAAGATCCAATTTATAAAAATATTTGTCTTGAGTACTATTCAGTATGGCAGGGAAAAAAATTGCAAAGTTCTAATACAACCAGATGATAGCTTTCCAAACCCTTAACAGTTTATGTTTTCTGGAACGCTTCCTTCTCTTCATTCAGAAGGATCTTCTACCCAGACACATTTTCCATCTCTATGTAACCTTGGGGGAAAAAAAATCAAATAATGTAATGCTTTACCCAAAATACCAAACCCACACAAAGTTCTGACAGACAGAAAATTTCCTTTTCAAAGTCTGGGAAATCCTCCCTCAACATTGACTTTTCAAGAAGAAGGCTTTAAAAGGGGTGGATGAGGTACAAGGAACCTGAAGAATCTCTTTAACATGTACACATTATGTTACTAGAAAAGAAGACAGAAATGCCTAAACCAACAGTTGCCTGGAACATTTTTAGCAGAGCCTCATTCCAGGCCAGCCAGTGAGAATTCAGCAGGAAAAGCCTTTCTGTGATTCAGAAGCTGCTTTCCCTTATAAAGTCAAGGTTCTCCACAGTGGTATTTTAACTACTTTTGGAGGAGGGGTTGCCTGCATCCAGTTCTCTGAAAAAGCCAGAATTTTCTGTTCCTCTCTACCAAAAAAGTACTCCACCAACAAGTATGTGTTCAAAATGCAGACCGTGCCTACATTCTTTCAGGTCAGTGGAGTGCCCATGTTGCCAGCATTTACAGCTGGTGTTTGGATAACGTTCTTTGTTGTCATGGATTCAGGAAAACAAGCATGTTTTCAAATGTTCCATTATGAGTTTGAAACCCAGAGAAACCAAAAACTCTACATGTAGATTTTTCCAGGGTCCTATTCCTGAAAGGAACCACCTACAGTATATTTACATGACTATATCCTTCCTGCCAAATAAGAACATTCATTAACTGCATAGAGAGGACCACTCAAAAATGTAATTAAATATTCTGGTTAGTCAAACATTCTGGATAAGTGAGAATAGCTATACCTATATCTGAGTCACCAGTTTTTGAGGACTTAAAGACATATTAAATATACAAAATGCAAGTTAAATACAAATAATTATAAACACAAAAACTACTGAATTGAATAATTTACTTCTAAAGGAATATCAAGACCATGACATACCGTAAGGTCACAACTACAAAACCCCAATTATTATTATATGTTACAGCAAAAAAAGCTTTTGTTATCTGGACTCTACAGTTACTTGAATTCTGGATAAAATATAAGCTTCCACTATGATGGTCATACTGGCAAATTATTGAGAAATCATTCATGTAAAAATTAAAATTTATATTTATTCCAAATAGTGTCCCTAGAGGGGAAAAAAAAAAAAGGAAAACCTTGTCAACCATCTTCCTGTTTTAAGTTTAGTGATGACTGAAATGGGTTTAGGTGTGTGAGCCGTCATTGCTTCTGGACTGGCTAAAGTAATTCACAAAGAGTCAGACAGCTCTGCTTGTGTTGGCCTTTATAAGACAGGGCTTACCATAAGAAAATCATAAAATGTGTTCTACTTTATATGTTCATCTTCCATATTTGAAAGTTTAAGAAACAAGGGTTTGTATGCTTTTTTTTTTTTTTTTCTTCCAGTGTTTCAAGGTTGCCAGGTTGTGCTGCATTTAGCAATTTGAATTTAGGCAATGTGGATTGTCATAAAATGCTTGTAAGAGTGACCTTCGCTGAGGAACATAATATTGAAAGTCACCAGAATTGTCTATATTCCACTATATTCCACAGAATTCCATTATATTTGCTCATCAGTCTGCACAACCACCTGATGAAGTAGGTATTACATTATTCCCATTTTACATGTAAAAAAATTGAGGAAGTGAGATGCTGGATGATTTACCCAAAGGTTCAAAATAGGTTGTTGAAAAACTGGTGTTTGAATACAATCTGACTCCAAAGTCCATACTCTTGCCCCTACGTTATGAAGCATTTCATCATAGATTTCCCATAGTAAGAGTCCTGGTCTGTTCCATCTGTCTCAAATTCCAATCAGGTTTTCAAGAAGTGGAACTCTTCAGTAAGAAATTACTCTATAGGGTCTCAATTTTGTTAGAAAAGGAAGTGAATGCCTCAAATTCCAGGTTGCAGCTTTTAAAATTCTTGAAGCATCCAAAGATATCCACAGGGCTTTCCTGTTCACTTTCTGTTTTGGGGCGAAAATATGTCTGATGCTAAAGTGAGTGTTGTATAAACTCCTGGGCTCATCTGGGCACAAAGTCTGCCCTCTTGGTGCTGTTCAGGCCATGTTGTTCTTTATGGGATCTTTTCACTCAAGCTTCAAGTTCTCCTAATGGAATCCTAAGTCTCCAGTGCTTCCCACATCACTCTGGACAGTAAACGTTTAAGCACTGCCCAACACCTGATACTTGACTGAATTAATCCAAATTTAGGTGACAACAGATAACACACCCCATTGATTGGCACTATATATGAAGTTTTCAAAACAGTCGAGCAGGTTATGTCTTTGACATGCTCGGGAACCCTGCAAAATGGTGACTAGCAGGTGTCATCGTCATTTCGCAGGTGAAGAAACAGATGCAGGTGATTTACCCAAGTCACACACACAGCCAGCAGGTGATAAGGGACTGGCTCCTGGGGCAAAATCTGAGCCACTGCATCTGAGTGATGCTTTGCTTTTGTGAGACTATCAGCCTCTTTGGCCTGTTACCTCACAGATGCCACAGATAAACAGGAGAGTTTCTACTTTCTATTTATATTTTCAAATTCAATATTTCAATCAGACTGTTAGAGGTAGATGGAACGTTAAAATATGTAGGCTCACATAGACAACTGGTGGCAGAGCCTAAAATAGGACATAGGTCCCAGTCTCCGTCCCTCTCTATATATCTGCTATCCACTCTGCTTTCTGAGGACATGTGCCAGGGATCCCATAGTCTAACAAGAGACAATTATGGTAATAACGATGAACCATCCCTCACTATTTTTCTATACTTTGGAGAGTTCTACACCACACCATCCCTCTACCCTCTGAACCAGTGCTTCTGGGTGGCTCTTTTTAAATGTAGATCTCCAGGCCCCACACCAGAGAGTCTGGCTCTGGTGAGCCCCAGAATGTACATTTTAAATGCCAAGTGATTCTGATGACTATGGTTCTATAAGTTTAGGCCATGCTTTAGGAAACTCTGCTCTAACTCACTATTTTCAAGGAGTGGGATGTGAAAAACATCAGCTACCTATATTTAAGGAACAATTTCCTTTTTGTAAGGCTGTCCCAAAGAAGCCATAATCATAATTAGTTATTGGTTAACAGCAAACAACCCAAACCAGCAGTATACCTTAAAACCAAGACTCTTCCAATGAGCTGTTTCTTTAGTGAAGGCTCTTTCACTCATCAATTTCTGGCAAAACCTGTGCTTTGCAGAAACACAAAGAGAAGCATGATAGCTATTCTTGGATGCTTTGCCTAAAGACCTAAACTTCCAGACTGGTCCAGCCTGCTTGCTCAACGTCCTCTGTTCTGTGCATTAGCCTTGGTTGTTGATGTAGGTAGATAAACCTAATGTGCTTGATCTCCTAAAGCAAAAACACTAGACAGCCACAATCTGCTTAAGGAAAACAGGGCAAAGCTGTTATGTTGTAATAATCCTGAAATGTGCTAAAGAAAGCCTACAGACAGAGAATTTTCCTTATCTAATACATCTTATCTGTTCTTTTCTTAAAATAAATTAGGAAATATTTCTGAAAATAACAATGAGATGGTCATTGCAGTTCTTTTATGGTTTGAGAAAAATAGAAAGTTGCTTAACTGCATTCCTGAGTTCCTACTATATGTGGAAGGGTGGAGTGCCCTAAGGGAATAACCAACACACTGGCTATCTCCAAAAGTTTGCAACCTAATGGTGAGTGTACCACAAATGTGAGAAATTATAAGAGCTTATCAAAGTAACTGTGCTGAGGGACTCACTAGAGTGATTAGAGCAATCTCTAAGTTGAAAAATTCACCCAAGAAGGTTTGCTACAGATGAATTTTGAGCAGGTTTTTGAAATAAAGCAAGAACATGATGTAGCAGAATAAAAAAAGGGAAAGCATCCCCAGGTCCTGAAAATAGAATATATGAGGGCTTAGAGTCTGAATCACGTGTATGTATCTGTGTGCTGTGGGAAAGGGGAAATACAGGACACTAAACACATTTGTGAAGCCTGGAGCGAAAATTACGAGGCGGCAGCAGATAGGAAGAGTGGAAGAGAGCTTCCTTGGAATATTCATGCTCTCCTAATAGTTTAGTTCTTGGAGCTACATAGAGGAAAAGAATCCAGTCCTTACAAAATGTGTAGATACTATACGCTGAAAGGTAGCAGAATATGCCGCCCCAAAATATGTCACTTTGACATCATTATTTTGAGCTGAAAGCAATTGAGAAGAAGCAGATACAAAAAAAAGCTCTCTACCCTTCCCCTATCTGCTTAAAAGCAAGACATAAATTTACAAAGGTGTCCCTTATCCCCTCTCTACCAGGAAAGATAAAGTTTGATCACCCTAGACACTTACTTGCCTGGGGACAGCACAAAGGAATCTACATAACAAACTTTACTAACTAGCCTTTATTTACCATTAGTTTCCCATATGTTTGCATTCCCACAATTTGCCTCCCTAGAAACTTAATTTCCTTTCTCTTGTCACTTCTCCAAAACTGTATTGTTCTTTGTTGAAGATGCTATACACACCAGAGAGCCACCAGTTTGACAGCTACCCATTCCTTGGATGTCTCTCATGTATGTATGAGGTATTTATGTTACTAAATTTCTGTTTGCTTTTCTCTTGTTAATCTGCCTTTTGTTGCAGAGGTCCCAGATAAGAACTTAGAAGGGTGGAGGAGAAATTATTTTGTTCTCCTGTACAATGCAAAATACATGGATGCATAGTCTAAACTCAGATAGAGCCTGCTGGAAAAAAAACAGCAACCAGAAATGAGATGCCAGAGTGAGAAAGAGACTTGTAGTCTAGCTAGAAACTGTAGCATTGCAATAAAGTATGGACATACAGAAAAGAGAGAACTTTAATACTGCCTGCAAGAATGTATAGCTAAACATGCATTGTACATCCTTGGTCTTTACAAACAACACAAAAATCTCAATCTAATTACTCCAGAACCTACCTCTTTTTTGACCAAGCTTGCCCACTCACCCTCTTTACTAGCCTTCGATGAGAATGACACTTGGCTGCAGATGAAAATCAAATTCACCCCCAAAGAACAGAGACTCGCAACACTGCAATGATCCAGAATAATTGGCTGTTGGTTTGGTCCATGGGTCCAGAAGATCTGAGCATTGTACAAATAGTTTAACTTCCCAAAGTTACTTCTAGGAGAGAGGCAAAAACTGCTTGGCTATATAATATCAGATGAGTGTTAAAAAATTAAAATTCTCATTAGATTCTAATCATACCTCTCCCAGCAAGTCAGACAAGCTGACATGCTCACTTGCTTCTGAAGAGTAAGAAACTTTTCAGAGCTGACTGGTTAGCTCAGTTGGTTAGAGTAGGGATTGATAACACCAAGGTCAAGGGTTTGGATCCCCATACTGGCCAGCCACCAAAAAAAAAAAAAAAAGAAAGAAAGAAAGAAAAGAAAAAGAAACTATTTCACTTATCTTATTATCTGTATAATAAGTACTAT
>NW_007733328.1:25873-27784 GCF_000696425.1 Galeopterus variegatus | reverse complement strand
AAAAAAAAAAAAAAAGAAAGAAAGAAAGAAAAGAAAAAGAAACTATTTCACTTATCTTATTATCTGTATAATAAGTACTATACTTGGGGACATGCTAGACACTAAACAAATGTAAGTTCTGTTCCCCTGTGAGTCTTTGGAAATAAATTCAGACTCCCTAAGACATTATCAAGCATTTATTTGCTCCAAATCCTGTGCTCCTAAAAAGCTGCTCAGAGAATTGCCATTCTGGAAATTTTCCCAGATTGCCTTATAAAATTTATTCCACATCATAGTAGTCACTTGCTGGTTGAATGGTCATTTCTCCTTATTTTAGACACTGAAATAGTGTGTGACACTCATACTCCCACACTCAGGTCATAACACTATCTGTGGTGTGTCATTAGAGACAATAATCCAAGAACTTTTGTTACTACTTCCTTCCTCAGTGAAAGCTGCAGAACCACATCTAAGAAGCTGATATCAAAGCAGGCAGGAGAATACAGATCTGAAATATCCTCTCCAGAGACTGCGCCCTTCTCTCTCTCTCTTTTTTTTTTTTTTACACTAACCTTTGATGGTATTTCATGCTTCAGCTTCCACCTTTTAAAAATTTATTATACATTGAAATACTGTAGGATGGAGTGTCAGAGAGCAGTGGAGTTGTGATTGGATTGGTTGTTATTGCTGTTTGTAGATCAGAATTTACAAACTGAAGGCCCACAGAAAGGATTGATTTAGCCTGTTCCTTTTTTTTAATGTTAATTAATTGTTGTCATTTTACAATAAGGGGATTTTTGCATAAAAGGACAATTTCTTCCTCCTCTTTAGAACTACAAGATTTAGCAACTCTAAACTAGCATATCAACAATGGGAAGAGCTGAGTGGTAGGTGTGACCCCTTTCCCTGTTCATCAGAAGGACTTCTTGGCTTTGCAGGCATTCCTGCCCCTATAGACATTTGATTTGCAGAAATTGTACTAGATTTTGGAACACAGATGAATGACACTTGGCAAAAATATCATATATAGTTGTGCACATTTAGAGAAATTAAATAGAAAGGCAAATCAATACAGCAGTAATAATCCTGTTGTTTATATTTTCTGGTTCACCATCAGCAAACCCTAATCTCAAGGCTTGTGATTTTCATTGAATAATAATGCCTAGTACCTTCTCATTGAGATTTAGTAAATGCTGTTTGAGGATAAGGACAAAGGGAAGATGGCATGTAGTGTCAGAACTAGAAGAAAGCTGAGAGGCAAATTAGCCCCGAGTCTTCATTTTAGGATGAATAACTGAGACACAGAGGTGAAAAGATCCTGTCCCAGGTCACAATAGCTTCTTGGTGTCAGAGTCAGGAATGTGGATCCCCACACCATGGGTCTTTCTCTTACTCTGCAGCTATTCTCTCCTTGCCTATATGGAGTTTTCCTCTGATGTGTGTAAAGCAACCAGATTGAGAAAAGCATCCCACCCTTACAGCTGTATATTGCCTGTTTGTAACAGCTGATGTTGACAAAGAACCAGAAATGAGCAGTGATATCCCAGACACTTGGCATGGTGTCACTCACACTGTATCAAGAGTTGAAGAGTCAAAAAGTTAAAGGGTACTTAAAGGTCTTTTCAAATTTTCCACACAATACAGAAATCCTTTCTAAAACAGCCCTGAAACCATCTTGCTCCCACTTAAATAATTCAATGAACATGGCACTCACTGTCACCTCTCACAGAGTGATGGAGACACAAAAGATTATTCAGAGGCTATGTATTCAGAGCAATGAGAAACCCGAAGAGACTGCACCAAGGGAAAACTCCTTTAAGAGATGAGAGACTGGGCACAGCCCCAAGTCAGTTTTTGCTTCAGTTTTTATTATAAAGACAAGAAAGTTACAGAAGAAAAACAGATGGTTAATCAATCATAGTGAAAACATAA
>NW_007733328.1:22988-24267 GCF_000696425.1 Galeopterus variegatus | reverse complement strand
TCCTTTGCAAGGTCAATATTTGAAACTGCGAGGCTTTGGAAAACCAGGCCCTGTGAAGTACGTTAGCTTTATGAATCCTCTACAGCTGGGCTTTGGCCCTCTAACCTAGAGGCTTTGGTCTAAACTACAGGACTTTGGTCCTCTAAATTACAGGCTTTGACCTTCTACATTAAGGACTATGGTCCTGTGAAATACATGTGTTTTATTTCTATCTCATTAATAACTTCTTAGTCAATATCCTCCACGACTCACTACCCCATAAGGGGTATTAGGTTGCTAGAAACTTTAACCTATGTTTCTAACTGAAAGTGAATGAAATCTGTTTCCCTGCAGGTGTAACCCATGGATGCTAGTCATACTTTCACAAGGAACGTGAAAGACTCTCACTCTTCTACCTCACATCACTTCATTGCTGTATGGCAGCACTTTGTCTCCCGAAGTCCTCACTTTTAATTAAGCATTCTCAGTTACTCGGGGCTACACATGTGTGTGGTCAGGTTTCCAGGCCTCTCACAATCTTTGNGTGAAAACATAAACAAACTGGCTACATGACAATCTTCATTAAAGCAGGTGTAACTTAAAATTGTTCAAGCAATTTATCATCAAAAGGAGTCATAAACTAAGCTATGTGACATACAAAAAGAAACAATGAGATAATCACCACTGTGCCTAACTCCCCAAGAAACTCAAAGAAACAGCTTAGGGCAAGATGTGGAACATCCCCCAAGTGCTAACTAGCAGAATATCCTTGAAGATTTTAGCCCACATACTTTCCCATCATTTAGGTTTAGCTGCTCCAAGGGCATCTGCCCCCAGAGCAATCACTCTTTGCTGTGCTTCAATTCTCTTATCTGCATCAAAGGCTTTAGTCCTGTGAAAGTTTTCTAGTCTTTTTCAATCTTAGCATTTCTACGTGTTTTCCTAAAGGACTGGGTGTCGTTTAGCCCCCCACAGATTTGTCATCCCACTTCCCCTGGGTGACAGAGCTGCAAAGGATTACTCAATGCCCATCTCTTCTAAGCAGTGAGAAGCCCTGAAGTGGTTAATCTCCCCCAGAAGCCTGAAGAGGGAGGCATTCCTTCCTTGGGAAATTAACCCCAAATTGGGGTTCTCTTCCTGCATTTATTTTCCAGACCAGGAAGTTACAGGAAAGGAACATAGATGGGGTTATAGTTTAACAACACAGGCTGGTAACTTTCAGTGAAACAAGCCAGATGACATTCCAGTAAGGCAATTAAGGGATCCACCAACAAAAGCTTGATCTTAGCAAACATTCCTT
>NW_007733328.1:18913-22249 GCF_000696425.1 Galeopterus variegatus | reverse complement strand
TCTCAGTTACTCGGGGCTACACATGTGTGTGGTCAGGTTTCCAGGCCTCTCACAATCTTTGCCACATGTCACTGTCACTGGCCATTTCCTTTTTGTGAAAAGTTAACACTGTGTTGATCAGTATCCTTAGAAACCAATGCAGTTTTGCCAAAGCCAAGCAGGGATCCAGAGAACAGAGATTTTCTATAGCTTATTAGCAGCAGTAATAAGACATTTTCCCATCGCTAAGACAGCTTTGTTACCAGTTCCAGGTATCCACTCATGACAAATGAGTTTCTGAACTACCTCTTACACCACAAACTCTCTCAACAGTTCATCTGCTGAACTCTTTAGAGTGACTTTTCTATATTGTTTTTCTGAAGTCAGCAACTTCAATAAGAGTGGTTCCTTTATTCACCTTTCTGAGTGAGAACATGGTTGCTTCTTTCCTCTTTTATGTGAAGTGTTTCCTGCCAGTATCTTTGGAGATGTCCTGTTTTTCTAAGAATGCAGCCAGCCTTCTCCTTTGCTTTAACCTCAGGTCCAAAGTCATTCAGGACTGAGTCAATCCTAAACCCATCACTCAGTAATGGTGTGACCTTGGGTAAGTTACTTAAACTCTGTCAATCTCAGTTGCCTAATTTTAAAAATGGATGTATCAATAGTACAGTTGAAGCAAAATGCTAAATGAGTGCCTGATATATGCTAGCTGCTTAGCATGTATCTCATTGGTCACTGTTGTGAATAATGGTACTGTATTTCTGAGTGCTCGGTACTGCTCATGGTCATGGTGGTCCTCTTCACACAGCCTTATACACCCCAGTATCCTTCACTGTACCAGACACTCATTTCTCTACCTGCTACAGCTGTTACTTTCTCTTCTCTAGCTGACTTCTCCCCAGAGTGTATGACTTTGGTCCAAAGCACTGTATATATTCTCCTTGGTATGGCCTTTTCTCCTCTGATATGCTGGGTTCCAACTTCAAAACACTCCATGGTGGTAATATCAACAATTCTATATTTATGCATCGTTTCATGTCCAGAGAATCCGTGATTTGGTTTCTAGACTAAATAAGTGACTATCAGTAAGTCTCCACGGAAGTCCAGCAAATCCACCCATTCCTCTTGTCATTTACACTCAGAGAATCAGAGTCGAGCTGGAAGAAGCCCCAGGACATCACGTGGCTCTGCCCCCTTCAGCTGTTTGTATGAGTGATTCTCAAATTTTGGTAAGGATAAGAATCATTGAGAAACCTATCAAAAATAGATTCCAGTCCATATAATTTACATAGATACTCTGCCCTCAAAAAGGTGAAGTATAACTCCCCATTCTTTAAGTGTGGGTTGTGTATAGTGACTCCCAACCAAAGACTGTGCAGGGGTGGAGGGAAGAGTTACTTTATGGTAGAGAAACCTGAGAGCCCTCAGGCAGGTGGTTAAAATCAACAGCAAGAGTGTTGAGATCTCCCTTGATATGAAGGTAGAAGGATGGCACGTTGCCTCTAGGGTCTTCCTCCCCAAGTCATTTAACTCCAGCCTAATCATGAGAAAACATCAGACAAATCCAAGTTGAGGGAAATTTTACAAAATATCTGACCAGTACTCTTCAAAACTATCAAGGTCATTAAAAATAAGGAAAATCTGAGAAACTGTCACAGTAAAGAGGAAGGAACCTAAAGAGACATGACGACTAAATGTGACGTGGTATCCTGGATGGGATTCTGGAATATAAAAGAGACATTAGGTAAAAACTAAGGAAATCTGAATAAAGTATGCACTTCAGTTAATAATAATGTGTCAATATTGGTTCATTAATTGTGACAAATGTACCACACTAATGTGAGATGTTAATAACAGGGGAAATTGGTGTAGGATATAGGGGAACTCTCTCTACTATCTTTCCATCTTTTCTGTAAACTTAAATCTGCTCTAAAATAAAAAGTTTATTTTAAAAAAATTGATTCTAGAATCTTCCCCAGGGATTCAAGGGGTGTGTTTAAGGGGGAAAGGGGTCAGCTCTGTATTATTAACACACTCTCCTGTTGATTCTGATGCAGCCAACTCACAGACCATGCTTCCAGAACGCTGATCCACTCTCAGGGTTATCATCCTTGACTACACATCGGACATCTGTGTTCCACCCCTGACGCTCTGATTTAATTGGTCTAGAATGTGATGTAGGCACTGGGGTTTTTAAAAGCCTCTTAGGTGATTTCAGTTGCAGCCAAGTTTAAAACTCACTTATTATACCTGTGCTGTCCAATATGGTTGTCACTGGCCACATTTGGCTATTCAAATTGAAATTCAATTAAGATTAAAAAAAAATCTAACGTACATTCCAATGGTCAATAGGCACATGTGGCTAGTGGCTACTGTACTGAACAGTACTGATATTAAAGGTTTCCACAATTGCAGAAAGTTTTGTTGGACAATGCTAGTCAATACCATTGATGTAAAGGGGATATTTGTGGTCCTCTCCAAAAGCTTCTAAGAGAAAGAGTCCCGTAATCATTCCCGATGAGTCATACACAGGACAGGCTGCTCTTATCAATGGTGATCAATAGAATAATAAACTTGCTCTGGTTTTCCTGGGATTTTCTAAAAACACTGAAAATCCCACATCCTAGGAAACCCCTCCTGGGCAAATCAAGACCCTTGGTCAACCAAGGGCTTTTGTGAAGGAGCACTTCAACCAGCAGGAAGCTGGGGCAGTTGGATCTAGTCTGGTCAGTAGGGAAGGGTTGATGCTGGGCTCACGTGAACTAGCTAGTGCTAATATTGTCCTAAGTGCCCAAGATTTCATGAGGCAGGTATGTTGAATAGAGAAGTCATCTGCTTTTGCATGATGGTTTAACCTCTCGCTCCCTACCACCTTGATGGAGTCTGACATCCAGGCTACTAACCACACCTCTGTGTGTGTGCTTGAACTTAATCTCTGGTGTCAGATGGGTCTGGGTTTGAATCCTTGCTCTCCCATTTAGTAGATAGGCCTTTAGCAAGATATGTAGCTTATTTAAGCCTCCACTTCCTCATCTATAAATGAGAATAATAGTATCCCTTATGGCTGCAGTGGAGATTAAATGAGCTCATGTATGTATAGCAAATAGCTCTTAGCACTGTCTGCCAAATATTAATGGGTATTGTTATTTATCCTCTCTTCAGAATACCCTTGCTCTTTATTGTTTAAAAAACATATGTTAAACATTTTCTGTGCTTGATTCAGTTCAGTTCAAGAAACATACTGCTCCAGGCAGAGAAACAGCATGAGCAAAGGTCTGTGGTTATGAGCTGGTCTGGTTTGTTAATGAGAAAGTTCACTGTCAGTATTATCGGGGCGATGTTGGAGCTTACTAGTTC
>NW_007733328.1:16852-18271 GCF_000696425.1 Galeopterus variegatus | reverse complement strand
TGGGGTCATTTCTCTGCCTGGAGCAGTATTTCCCACTTACCCCTCTAACTCCTTCCCCAACTCCATCTCATCTTCTGGCAGGCTCTACTCATCCTCATCAACTCGGTTTAGGTGTCATCTCCCCCTAGAAAGCCTTCCCTGCCCACCTTCACCCCCCATTTTGGTTAGGGGCACCTCCTCTGTTTACCTACACACTCTATGTTAACCTCTCTCACAGTGCTCACTCCTTGTTCTATAACAACATGTCTAACTTCCACGCTAGACTATAATGTGTTTGAGAGCAAAGACTAAGTTGATTTTAAGTTTGCATTCCTAGAGCCTCGAACATTCAGTAAATGTTTCTGATCCCTTCCCTTAGATAAGATTTATGCGTTATCTCCTAACTGTCTGCTATGGTCTTAACATGTCTCTCAGCATTTATGTGTTGGAAACTTAATCCCCAGTGTAACAGCGTTGGGAAGTGGGCCTAGTGGGAGGTGTTTAGGTCATGTTGGCTCCTCCCTCATGAATAGATTAATGCCACTATAAAAAGGGCTTGAGGGAGTGGGTTCACCCTTTCTGCTTTCTGCCATGGGAAAATGCAGCAAGAAGGTTCTTACAAGATGCCAGCACCTTGACCTTGGACTTACCAGTCTCCAGAACTGTGAGAAATAATTTCTGTGTTGTATAGCAGCACAAACGGACTAAGACAGCGTCTATTAAATGTTAGTAAGCATATTTAATGTCAGCACCATTGATGGAAATACTTTTTTGAAACTGAGAAGCTATTACAAATGCTTTGACATGCAATAGTAAGCACATTTGTGTGTGTGGTGGGACAGGGTATGTGAGAGGCAGAATAGTGGCCACCCCAACATGTCCACATACTAATTCTCAAAACCTGAGACTATGTTACCTTACACACACAAAAAATGACTGTGCAGAGGTGATTAAATTAATGATCTTAAAATGGGAAGATAATCCCGGCCTATCCTGGATTATCCATTAGGGCCCAGTGTAATCACAAAAGTCCTTCTGAGAAAGAGGCAGGAAGAGTTTGAAGATGCTACACTCCTGGCACAGAAGATGGAGAAGGAATCCATGTGCCAAGGAATGCAGGTGGCCTCTAGAAACCAGAAGGACAAAGAAACAGATTCTCCCCAGAGCTTCCAGAAGGAAGGCAGCCACCTCAATTTTAGCCCAGTGAAAATCTATTTTGGACTTCTGACCTCAAAAACTGTAGTAGAATAAATCTGTGTTGTTTAAAGCCAGTAAGTTTGTTGTAATCTGTTAGCACAGCAATAGGAAACTAACACAGGGAGTCACATCCTGCTGGTTGAATTCACACCTGCACTTTTGTTGTCTGAAAAAGTGTCTCCCTCACCTCTAGAGCTAACTTCCTCTTACAGAGCACTCAATGATAATAATAGCTAATAATTA
>NW_007733328.1:13488-15557 GCF_000696425.1 Galeopterus variegatus | reverse complement strand
TCATCATAGTCTGATTTCTATCAGGGCTATAGACTATAATCAAAGAAGAAATGATGTAAGAATCTTAAAGCTGAGCACCAACACTCCAACACTCTTCTCTTTGGTGTTTAAAGAAACAGTCACTTCATAAAGTTACCAAAGACTGCACAGACACTGCTGCAGACAGAAGCAGGAGGAAAGGGGGCCCTGCCTCTACTCAGATTGCCCTCCTAGTCAGGAAAGTATGGAATTTTTGCCTCACATGATCCCTGTGATGAAAACCATTGAATTAATCCCAAATGCCAAACTTTATGTTGTACCACGTAGTCTTCATATTTGAACATTCAGACAGTTTGTTTTGTGATTGGTAGAAACTAGACACAGTTGACAGTATCCTGAACAACACAGAGAAATCTTATTATGATCTAGCCTTAAGCCATTTAAAATTTTCTAATAATCAATAGTTCAATTCCTCAAAGATAAATATGTCTGTATATGTGTATATAGCATAAATCAAACACATCAGACATTGACATGAGTGAACAGCTGTTCACAGCTGTAACATGGAGTCATTCATTCTGGGATTTTTCTCACATGTCAGCAGTCCAGAAATACTCATGGTATCCACCAAGAATATTTCTGTTATGAATTTAGTTAGAACCTGGGCTTGGAGGAGGGGAGTAGACAAATGTAAAACCATTGAAGCTATCCATTGACACTTGAGAATAAGAGTTTATGTCTTCCAGAAAGGATGGAGTCACCTGGTCTCTCTCTGCTACCTGTCAAAAGGGTTAGTGGGCAGAGAGGAGGACTACAGAGGCTTCCTCTGAATATTCTCTTTTCTTTCTCAAACTACTTCTGTGACAGAGTGCTGCTGGGTCGTCTCTCTGGTCACAGGATGGCTCCTAATCATGCTGCTAAATTGCTCAGGGACAAATTAGTAGACTTATGTAATGTACCAAAGGACTAAAGTGGTTATAATAATGCTGACTTCCAAGTTCCTCTTTGTGAAACATGTCAATCCTGTATCTATACTTTTGCTCCTATTTCCTTTAACACCCCTCCTGGACTCGATTTGTAAACCCAGCGTGACTACCATAAAATCATCACTCCCCCAGCATTTATGGACGACTGAAGTAATATCTTTCTTCATTGCAGGCCACCTTTGTAGGAGAATTTTTAAAAGTCTGCGCTGGTCAGAGGCAGCCCCTTTCTGCACTGTGTTCCTTAGGACACGGCCTACAATGCCAGCAGGACAGCAGACTGGCATCCTCTGAGGAATGTGCAAACCGTGCCTGCATCTGCCACACTACACTAGCTCAGTATCTCCGGGCATTGCAGCAGTTGTCCTGGAAGCTCAGGGCGTTTGTCTCACAGGCAGCTGAGCTGCCTCGCATTTCATGAGCAGAGCAGTGGAATGCAGTGGAAGAGACCCAGGCCTCTGGCCACCCAGATTAGAGAGTTTTGTGCTGAGGTCCCTATATGGTTGTGTTAGCCTGAACGACAGGCTCAAGTCTGTCTTTGCTCCTTGTTTGGGAAGCAAGTGGGAGGGGAGCAGGCCAAGGGGCTATATAACCCTTCAGCATTCAGCTTCCCTGAACACCACCCAGACCGGAGAAGCCCAGCCAAGCACTGTCAGGGTAAGTGCCCCCGCCCCGAGATGTGACTTATCGATTACAGGGGCTCTTTTATTACCCTGTATAATCAGATGTCGGCTGCAGGGATTTGGCTGGGCTTCTGTGCTCTGCTATTTTTGAATGAAGATTGTATTACTAAAATAATTGTAATGTTTAGCTCTAATGATCTGACATGAAAGACAAAGCTAATATGCAACTTGGCGTGGTAGAGGAGGTGGAGAGGAAGATGAAATGAAATTTTTACTCATGCATGTCATCTATAAAATCTGTTTATACTAAACCAACAGCCCAGAGCTTGCAAGACATTGTAGATGTGCAGTCTAGCTGTTTGTAGTAAGTTACACATTTATTTATGTTTAAGCACTGGAAGCTCAGGGATTTGTTTGTGGTTCAGATTTTGGTGTAGTGATTTTTCATCAGACTGTATCTCCAGAGCAGCTAAGGTACCTGGAA
>NW_007733328.1:0-13080 GCF_000696425.1 Galeopterus variegatus | reverse complement strand
GCTTGCAAGACATTGTAGATGTGCAGTCTAGCTGTTTGTAGTAAGTTACACATTTATTTATATTTAAGCACTGGAAGCTCGGGGATTTGTTTGTGGTTCAGATTTTGGTGTAGTGATTTTTCATCAGACTGTATCTCCAGAGCAGCTAAGGTACCTGGAAGTGGATTTTAGAAGTGAACAGAGGGTAGTTTCCTAGTCTTTGATTTTGGCTGGATTGGTGTATTTGCTTCTGGGCACCCATGGCTCTCACAAGTAGTATCTTATGTTGGAAATGCATATTTCTTGAATGCATCTGTGAGCTTACATGTTAAGATCTGCATTATGGGTCATTTGCAGCAGAGCATAGCAGGCAACCAACTGAATCTTTCTCTTCAAAAAAGAGGGAAGGAGCAGACTTTGCATCTGACAGCTGTGTGTGTCTCAGCCCCTGAGATTTCTGGTTTGCATTTCTCTCAGCCTAAAGTTCTGCTCAGCCTGGTGAGGTGAACATGATTGTGCAACCAGCCCTGCCACCCCAGGCTGAACTTTCCTGTAAACCAGGGCTTGGCAGCTTCAGTCCGGACTGGAGTTTTCACACTGAGATTTTCTTGAATTTTGTGATTCATGACTAAATATGGTTTGCGTTTCATGACCAATGAGCTGGGAACTGTAACATCCTTTCCCCCTTCCCCTCCCACTAACTACTCTTTTTTGGCATAAAATGCACTCTAGGCAGCTGGAGCAAACACCCTAAACCGGGTGCAATTCCAAAAGCAGACGTTCATGTTTTACCTAATTAGGAAACGCTTTGCTCCAAAGCAGCTGCTCATTCAGGTTAGATAAGAGTTGTAAACCACTGAGCCAGCTCTTTCCGGGGACACAGAGACTTCTTCTCTAATGACAGCAGTGCTTCTTTCAGAGGTTATAAAATTCTTCCTGAATATTTTCTGCCAAATAAAAATACGTTTATTGAATTTTGAGATTTTTTTCTGTATTCTTCCCGACGCTAAGGGTCTGACTACTTTTTTCTGCAGGTATTCAGACACTCCCCCAAGCCATTCTTGCCTAACAGAAAGGGATTAAGGATATCCTCGTGTTCATGGTGGCCATACCTCCCCATTTGCAGAGACCACCTGAATTCCAAATATTTTACCCCATTTTCAGTCCTTCCTTTTGGTGTGGAAAGTGTGCTTAGCACATCACAGAGGGCCTGCGGATCCCTCGGTGCTGGTTGCCTCTGACAGATGTCCCAGATTCTTCCTGCTTCCTCTGTCTTAACCTCCCTTATAGTTCTCTCCTCTCTTCTAAAGTTCTTAATCTGCTAGGAAAAAAGCCAAATCACATGAATGCCAAACTTAATTCAGTGTGTGGAACAGGAAGGGAAGGGTGGGGGGAAAAAAGGCGAGCCATTGATAATTCCTGTTTTCCATTCTTGCAAGTGGAATCCACATGTTGAGGATTTTTGTTCTAAGCCTGGGGCAGAGTAGGAAGAAAGCAAAGATGAAACATAAAAAGCTCTGGATCATGATAATAGTCATAAAATGATATTAACAATAATGATGATGGAACTAACATTTACCGAGAAATTATAATGTGTATGCCATTACAAATTACTTTAAATGCTTTTTTAAAAAATCTAATATCCATAAGAACTCTGTAAGGTATGTACCAATACTATCGCTGTTTTATAATTAAGAAAACTGTGATTCATAGATGTTAAATAACTTTCTAAATCACACAGCTTTTAAGTGGTGGAGCTCAAATCCAGGCAGTCTGACTCCAGAGTCCGGGCTCATAATCACTGTGTTCTATAATCTCCATTGGCCTAAACTTACCAGTTGGGAGATCCTGGACAAATCACCTCAACTCCCTGAGCCTTGGCTTCCTTGCTTGTCAGATAGAGATGACAGCATACCCTGATTTTAAAATACATCCTCTCTGTTGAGGTTTACGTTCTTTACAAAGGATTATGCTACTTGAAGTACTGTTGTGTGGACGTGCCAGGCAATCGGAAAGACGATGCAGACTTTATTTTGTGGGAGTGGTCTGGCAGAACTCCAACTGGAATAGCTATTTTCTTTTCCTACTTCCCAGAAATTTCCTTAACAGAACGGACTCTTATACCTAGGTCTGGATTTGCAATGAGATCGCCAATTTAATAGAAGAATTTCCATCAACTTGGAGTCTTAACTGAGATCTCATTGCCTGGTGGAGAACTCTGGGTGTCCCTCTCTTTACAGAATATTTCCCTCTCATTCTGCTTACAAAAATGAAAGGGATCCTGGATTGGAAGCGAAAGGGTAACCAACAGGAACCTGATCTCTGGTTGGAGCTCTGCCTCTAATGACCATGTGCCCTCAAGCAAATCACTTCCTCTGGGTTTTCTCATTTGTAAAAATGAAAGCATTGGATGAAAAATGTCCTCTAATATACCTTCAATTTCCCAAATTTGTAAGATGACACTTCTGCTCCAGCCTTTCAAATTTCGTCAAAGGATCCAAGTTTAAAAGTGGGTTATTTAAAATATCGTTTTATAACCAAAGGAATACATGCTCAATTTAGAAAATTAAGAAAATATGACAGAACCCAGGGGAGACAATTAGAAACACCTTCAAAACCCACCATTTCAAAATAATCTCGGTCAACATCCTGGTAAATATGATTAATCTATTTGCAATGAGTAAAAATACATTTTTAATGGGATCATACGATGTCACTTTCTCTAACCTATTATTCTTACATAAGAACATACTGTTATCTTATCCTTTTACTCACCTTACCTAACAGCAGCAAAGTGTTCTACTACACGATGTGTAACTTATCAGACTCATCCTCACTTGCTGGACTTTTAGATTAACAGTGACTTTATTAATGGCAGATAATCGTGGCCCCTGAAATTTAAAGCACCTTCTTAGAAGGTTTTGATTTGTTTTAATGTTTCTCTGAGGATAAAAGTCCTCAGGATCCAAAAGGGATTTTTTTCTTTTAAACATTTACATTAAATACTTAAACATTTAAAAATTTTCTCATGCTGTTCATCCCTCAAAGTCTACCTTTTTGAAGCAATTTTTAAATATTATAACATTTCTAGAAAAATGTGATTTTGGTTTGATACAGACAGAAAGTTCTGGAAAATTCTTTAATGTATGGTAAGTGGCTTGGCCCTGTGAAGATCTGGTCTCCTAGTCTGAGATGCCCATCTGTGCTGTAGTTTGCTCATTCATTCACTCACTTAGTCCGTCTTTAAAGTGCCAATGAGAGAGAAGGTGAGATGTACCTGCCACTGCTAAGGGCCAGTTGTGTAAACACAGAAGTCAGAGTTTCAGCTCATCAAAGGTTTTTTTTTTTTTTTTTTTTCCTTTTTGTCTTTTTTCATGTCCGGCAACGGATCGCAGCCCTCGGTGCTGCGCCCGCACCTCGCTCAGCCAGTGAGCGGGAACCGGTCTGTATGTGGGATCCGAACCCTCGGCGGGAGCGCCACTGCACTCCCAAGTGGCTCACTGTAGCAGTGCGCCACCAGGCCGGCCCTCATCAAAGGTTTATGGTCTAATTAAAGTACTTGGAGATAAATGCTTTGTCAGATAAGCAGGAGAGAGGGCTTGGAGATCTGAGGAGGGGCCCAAGCCCAGCCTGGACATGGGAGTGGTCAGGTAAGTGCCACAACTGCTGGGTTACAGCTGGGGCTGCTCCCTCCCTGTTTTCTGCAGAACCTTGTGAAGCAGCTCCAGCCATGTGTGAAGAAGAGGACAGCACCGCCCTGGTGTGTGACAATGGCTCTGGGCTCTGCAAAGCTGGCTTTGCTGGGGACGATGCTCCCAGGGCTGTTTTCCCATCCATTGTGGGACGTCCCAGACATCAGGTGAGCAAAACTCTGATTGGACCAGAGGAGAACAGGGCTATAGATTAGGTCCCTCCGTGTTCATGTGTATCCAGAGATTATCAGTCTCTGCCCAGAAGTTATGTAACTTTGTTAAAAATATACCTGTGTTGATTGATGTCCAGGAGTAAATGCCAATTTCATACATAATGCAGACAGATTATCTGGGTGTCTATCAGATATAAAGTTTGCCCCTTTTTCATATGTTCTTTTTGTCTAAATATAGTCATTGTCAGCATCATCATCCTCATCACCATCGTATCATCATCATCATCAGAAATCCTTGCAAGTTCTCCCCGATGTATACCATAGTTACTCTTTGGAAGGAAACTAAAACAAAAGGCCAGGTCACCCAAACTCATAGACCTTGATGTTAGATGAAAGCAAGCATTGATATCGAATGTAATTTTACATAATGTTAGTTTTCAAACAGAATATATCCAGACAGCCACATGGTGATTTTATGTATTATGTATACACAAAATATTGGTGATTTCACATTAGAAATTCTCCTTCACATCAGAAATATATTTTGTGCATTGAGCAGACCTCATTGAATGTTTATGACTCTCATCTTGGCATATATTCAAAAGAATAAGTAATCAAAGCCTCTTTCTTTCTTTCTTTTTTTTTTTTTTTCTTTTTCTGACTAGTAAGGGGATCGCAACCCTCAGCACGGTGTGGTCTGCACCACGCTCAGCCTGTGAGCGCACCGGCCATCACTATGTAGGATCCGAACCTGTGGCCTCGGCACTAACAGTGCCGCACTCTCCTGAGTGAGCCACGGGGCCAGCCCTCAAAGCCTCTCTGAATGCACAAAATCTGTCTTTCTCTTTGTTGAACTTTGTACAATGAAGATATTTGTACATGCCAGTATTTTATATATCTATAGTGGCCATGGCTGTTTTGCAATTCTAAAATAGTCACTCCAGTGCAATTTAAAATCTAGTAATGAGAGTTTTTTTAAGACTTCACCTTAATGATTAAAAAAATGCAGCTGACTAGTTTAGGCAAATATCTTAATAGCTGGTTGGTATAGAGTTGGTTGGTATAGATTTATCTATTAGAAATCAAGCATCAAGCTTATTTGTGGATGTAAAGCTTTTGCTTATAATGGTTAGAAAACAATATTTATATACTTTTGGGTAGAAAACAATTTTAAAAGTATGGTGTAAAGGATTTATAACAGATAGAATGCCATTTAACTAATATGTAAAATTTCATACGTTCAACAAATAATTATTGAGTGCCAACTATGTGCCAGGCAATTTGCTATAGTGGTGAACAAGACAAACATGCTCTCTACCCTAACAGAGCTCATCAAGAGACACAGAAAATTAAAAACACAATGTCAAGTTGCCTTTCCTACAGGAGAGGCTGATTCAGTTCTGTTTTCAATCACCAAAGGGATATGGCTTAAGGGCATAGTGACAATGACTCATTATATTGTTTCTGGTCCAAAAGAGAAACTTTCTACCTCAACGTTTAACCCCTTGTGATTAGACTGTAATCAATTCACACGTTTTGGGAGAGGCTGACTCTTAATGTGTTGAACCTTTTTAGGGGGTGATGGTAGGAATGGGACAAAAAGACAGCTATGTGGGTGATGAAGCCCAGAGCAAAAGAGGAATCCTGACCTTGAAGTACCCTATAGAACACGGCATCATCACCAACTGGGACGACATGGAAAAGGTACCGGGAGTTTTGCTTCAGGTTGAGCGCTCAGGATGCCTAATTCCTGTGGCCTCTGATTCACAAAGTCATGCTGCTGCTGGGAAAATAACTGGATCGCATTGCTCAATTGAACTTTTACTCGTTAGTGTTTATTCTGGGTTCTTACTCACTGAAAAAAAAAATCCTGAAGTTTTTCTTTAAAAAAAAAAGAAATCCTCACCTACCAGATTTATAAACTAATTAAAGGGAAACAGTTCCATAGATTAGAAGAGCAGCCCTTTGCCAGTGGTAGGAATTAACAGTCTGTTGTTCATGTCAACTGGGCTACCTTCCTAGGACAGGTGTTGTATGAGCAGCAGCTCAGAGAAGAATCCTTTCATTCCCATCAGAGCCCTCTCCATGCAATACAGTTTAAGAGGCATTGAAAAGCTGAGAATAGCCTTAAGCAACCAATTGAAAGCTTTTCATTAACTCACCCTGAACATTAAAAAAAAAAAAGTTTCTTAGTTTTCACCATAGAAAAGGGAACTATATCATTGGTACTTTTCTGAATACCCCTCAACATATTGAAGCACAGTAGCCACTGGTGAACGTTCATAAGTAAATTTTTTTTTTTTGACCTTTTTGAGACCGGCCGCACAGCGCTCAGCCAGTGAGCGCTGTGAGCGCACCAGCCATCCCTATATAGGATCCGAACCCGCAGCGGGAGTGCTGCTGCGCTCCCAGGGCTGCACTCTCCCAAGTGCGCCACGGGCTCAGCCCATAAGTAAATATTTTTAAAATTATCTCTCTGTATTGCATTAAGTCCTTATCTCCCAGACCTGTACAAAAGAGCTAATGAGGAGAAGAGTTCATTTTGATTTTGATGTTTGCTATTAGGAATTTTAGAAACACCAGTGATCAGAGAAAAAGCAGAAAAAATGATGAGAAAATTACATAAAATTTTTAAAATGCAGCAACATATAACAGAGTTACAATACGTGGCCTTTTATTTACCTATCAGCTTCTCTCTCTCTCTCTCTTGCACACACACACACACACACACACACACACACACACACACATTTATCAGAGTGTGCCAACAGAGGCTCTGCCAGCCCTGGAGCGGAAAAAGGGTGGTGGAGCCCAGAGGCAGGGAAACCTGTTCTCTTGTCCACATACACTGCAAAGGGCAAGTTCTCTGGAAGCATAAAAAGTGGCAATTAGTTTTTAAGGTCAGCTTCATTCATTCATTCATGTATGCATTCACTTGTCCTTTTAATTACTAAACTAGATAATTTCCCCATGAATATTAATTATAATGGAAGGAGTGGGTCAAAAAGATATAGTTGGATAATAATATTTATTCTGGGCCAGGCACTGAGCTGATAGTATCTCTAGGGTTACCTTATGTAATTCGCACAAAGACCCAACGAGGTACATACTGGTTACTTTCTTCCCCATGTTACCAGTGCTAGGACTGGAGCTGAGAAAGGCTAAAAACTGGCCGAAGCTCACACAACCAAGACATGGCGTGCTGGGGTCTGAACCCAGATTTGACTCCAGAACCTGTGCCCTTAACCACTGCACCATCTCACAAATCTGGGTTTGGGTTTTTGCTCAGTCATTTACTAGATATGAATCCTTGGGTAATGTACTCACATGCTTCGAACTTCAATCTCCACATCTGTAAAAATGTGGACACATAATGAGGATTTGTAACATTGTATCTGGTCCTGGTTTCATTTAGCTCATTCTGGTCCCTTTTTGGGCTCTGCAGTGTCTACAACATCACATCATTGTGTCTCTCCTCTGTCCCCTGCTTCCTAGATCTGGCATCACTCTTTCTACAATGAGCTTCGTGTTGCCCCAGAAGAGCATCCAACCCTGCTCACAGAGGCGCCTCTGAACCCCAAAGCCAACCGGGAGAAAATGACCCAGGTGAATATCCACCCTAGCACCCAGCACTTTAGAATTTGGGGGAAGTCCTGTTAGAAAGGGGCTAAGCAGGACAGCAGAGAGAAGACCCCAACCAGCAGTCCACCGACACACTGACAACTTTCCTGGAACTCAGAGACTCCAGATGACAGGAACATACTGATAGTACGCACATCTTTACTGCAGGATCATCCTTTGGACCTCCAAGAACAATAGAAATTTAAAAGATTTCATTGAGATGGGGTCATGTTTAGGTTAAAAACTTGTAAGGAGAAGTCATTCCAAAATGCAGTGTAACATACAGTAGGAATTTTGGTTCTGGAGTCAGACTTACCAGGATCCATCACTTACCAGTTATGCAATCTTAAAGTACCCACTTAATTTCTCAGAGCCTCAGTTTCCTTGTCTATAAGCTGGGATAGTACTAGTACTATTATTTTTCAAAGGATTGTTGTGAAGATTAATGAGACAAAATGATAAATGTGCATCATGGTGCCTGACATAATAAACAATCAACAAATAATAGTTATTATTGTCATTGAGACCTTACAGCAGTAGACCACCCAGTTCACCAGCCAGAGAAAGTTTCTAGTTTGGATGAGTTATTAATAATAGCATCTAATGTCAATCCACACTTGCTGTGGTCAAGTACTAGACTAAGCATTTTACATGCATTGTCCCTTTAACTCCTAACAACCTAAAACAGGAAAACTATTAGTATCTTGATTATACAAATGAAGAAATCAAGACTCAGATACATTAAGTGATTTTCCCAAGGATGCACAACTAGAAGTGGCAGAGCCTGGAATTGACCCATGATCTTTTGTCCTTGGAGAATCATAAGTGTAAATACTGCAGGGTCTTTTCCTTGGAAGAGCTCTTGGTGCTTACACCAGCACACCAGCAATTATTCTCTACAAGGGAGCATCTGTGTGCCTGGGAATTGCTCCTTCTAGCAAGAGATGTTGCTTCTGATGACAGTTATTGCTCCTGTGAATGGTGTGAAGGCAGAAAAATAGTTGGGAATTACGGCTATCTAGCAAATGATATCAGACATTCTGCTTAATAGACCAGTAAGGGTTTTACAGATGAAGAAGTGAAGTCCCATGTATGTCTCCTGATGTGCAAACTTCTCCTGAGTGACCCGGAAGGGCTTTCGTTCTATTCGTCCCTTAAATGATATCAGACATTCTGCTTAATAGACCAGTAAGGGTTTTACAGATGAAGAAGTGAAGTACCATGTATGTCTCCTGATGTGCAAACTTCTCCTGAGTGACCCGGAAGGGCTTTCGTTCTATTCGTCCCTGGACTGGGTGAGCTGGGGCATTGACAGTCGTACACAGTCCTCCATTATCATCAGTTCCTGTCATCCTGGAATCTGCTGCCCTCCCACTGCAGCCAAAGAGGCCTCAGATTCTAGGGCAAGCATTGACCCAGAAACTACATAAAAAGAGGTTAAATGGAACCTCAGACAAATCACAGCACTGGGCTAATTCCAATTAGTTGGAGCTTCCGGTTTAAAAGGTCTTTTTCTTAGTGCCAGACAGAGAAATCAAAACTTAGGTGTTGTCTTTCTTTTTTTTTTTTTTGGCTTTCATATTGTTAATAAGACTTAGACTGTCTACACTAAAGAAGCCTGAGAACTCATGTAGTACAAACGCCTCCTCCATTTACAGTTGAAAAGCCTGGAATAAAGCTCACATCAGTCAATTATTAATTTGGTGAATTCTTCCAGGTCACATTCAAGTCAAGGCCAGGGCCCGAGAGAGAAGCTAGACACTCCTTTCCCCTGGCCAGGCCGTGTGTGCATACGACCTCCTCCCTTCCCCCTCCCGTCAGGTCACCGATGTGACGGTCTGTCCGTTCACACCGTCAGTTCTCCTCTTCAAGTGACCAGGACTGCCTTGGCCTCTTTTACCTTGATCTCCTCTGCCCAGAACCAGGCAGGCCCATCTGCATCCTTCAACACGGTGTGTGCTCTTGAACACTTTTCGGAAGACTGGCCACATCACTAACTAAGCTCTTTGGGTTGCTTTGCAGATTATGTTTGAGACTTTCAATGTCCCAGCCATGTATGTGGCTATCCAGGCTGTGCTGTCCCTCTACGCCTCTGGACGTACAACTGGTAGGTGGCTGGGAGCAATGGAGAGCCCTGATTGAATACACTGCCAGTGACAGGGTTTGATGGCTGTAAATGTGTGGGTGTAATGGACTGAGGTGAGTTAGTATTGACAGGGCTGATCCTAGCCCTAAAAGAGCTTCTCACCTGTCAAAATAAGCCCTTGACTTCCTATTTCTGGCCGGACTTTTTCTACTGTTTCCCTCTTCCTTTTCCTCCTTTCTTCCATCTTCCCCAAGCCCTGCCCTGCCTCACCTCTCCTATCAAATACCCTCTTTCCTCCTTCCAAATAAGGGGCTTAGAAGTTCCCCCTCCCCCAAGACTTCCTTCTACCAGACCAGCAAGTGACTGCACACCAGCTGCTGTGGTGGCTTTTGTCATGCCCCATTGTCCCCCAGGCATCGTGCTGGACTCTGGAGATGGAGTCACCCACAACGTGCCCATCTACGAGGGCTATGCCCTGCCCCACGCCATCATGCGTCTGGACCTGGCTGGCCGAGATCTCACCGACTACCTCATGAAGATCCTGACCGAGCGTGGCTATTCCTTTGTGACTACCGGTGAGGCCCATGGGAAATAAAGGGGAGAGAGTGTAGGACAGTATGTTGTTCCCAGTAACTTACAGGACCACAGCGACCATCCAAGGAGATGATGGGAGGGAGTCTTGCAAATGGCAAGGCCTGACTGTAATGCACAGAGCAAAACATAGCGTTTTTGCTATGTGAAGTTGCAAAACAATTATACTATTTCCTTGAGGACAGTTAGAGTTGTCTAGTGTTAGGAGCTAGTCAGAGTTGTGTTACCTGAGCATTTTAAAATCCCTTCCATTGACAAATAGAAAAGAGAATGTGCAGAGACTGAAAATGGCATGGTGTAGTATTGGCAGTCTTTGGAGACATCTCGACAGAACATGGAACCCAACTATCATTCACTATGTGACCTTGGACAAGTTAACCAACCTTGCTGAGCCATCATCTCTTTATCTGTAAAATGGGGATAATAACTGACCCTATCTCACATGATTGCTGTGAGCATAAAATGAGGTCATGCATGTGGAATTCCCAGTACAGAGTAAGCATTCAATAATTGCTAGCTATTTGCCAGCCCAGCAGGCAGGGAGGGGTACGTGTCCTCAGACTCTGAGCCGGTGCCACCCTGTGTTCCTCCACAAGGGGGCAGTGTCAGGCATTACTAGGAACGTTGAGATGGCCTCAGTGCCTTTGGCTCTAGCTACCTGTCCTCTCCTCACCAATTTAGCATTGTCCAAATGATTAAGTTTCTGGACATACCTGAGGCTTATTCTGGGTTCTCAGTTTGAGCCCTGATGGTGTTAAAGTCCCCTTTTGTGGTCTGGAGTTGAATTAATTTCATTCTTCCTCTGCTCCCCACAAAGACACCTCCAAAAGGTTCCCAAGGGCTGAGATGCAACCCATAACTTAGATCTTCAGAGCCCAGGAGTCTGAAATGTATCTGCCTGCCCACTCCTTCCACACCTACTTCGATATGCACCACTGGAGCCTTCTGGACCAGGACTGGTCCTGAGCCAGCACCACCTCTTTCTGGAAGGTGATCAGTGGGCCGAGGGTGTGAGCTGGACTCTACCTGGGCGAGGCTGCACAGGCACACCTACTTCGATATGCACCACTGGAGCCTTCTGGACCAGGACTGGTCCTGAGCCAGCACTGCCTCTTTCTGGAAGGTGATCAGTGGGCCGAGGGTGTGAGCTGGACTCTACCTGGGCGAGGCTGCACAGATCTCTAAGGCTTTTTGAAAATCATGAGGTACCTGAGGAGCTGGTTAGCATAAGACTTTCTGGTCAACTCAAACTCCTGTATAATCATCTGTTATAAAACAATTATAACATAGGGTGATTAGTTATCCTGCAAAAACAAAAAAGTTACTGCATGAAAGGATTCCCTACTCTGTGCCTTTCTCTAGCTAGCTCATTTTCTTCCTGTGATGCATTTTCCAGACAATGTTTACTAAGACCTACTATGTGTCAGCTTTTTGAAAATCATGAGGTACCTGAGGAGCTGGTTAGCATAAGACTTTCTGGTCAACTCAAACTCCTGTATAATCATCTGTTATAAAACAATTATAACATAGGGTGATTAGTTATCCCGCAAAAACAAAAAAGTTACTGCATGAAAGGATTCCCTACTCCGTGCCTTTCTCTAGCTAGCTCATTTTCTTCCTGTGATGCATTTTCCAGACAATGTTTACTAAGACCTACTATGTGTCACACACTCTGCTAGGAACAGAGATGTCTCCCTGGTGGACCTACAATGTAATTACCGTCATGGGTTTTGGATTGCAGAGCATTGAACTGACACTTTTTTGAAGGAACATGTCCTGGGGGAGAGACTGAAGTGCGGCAGATGGATTTTTACCAACGGTGAAACCCTCACATTTGCCATAATGTTTGTATCTGGTTGGCAGCTGAGCGTGAGATTGTCCGTGACATCAAGGAGAAACTGTGCTATGTAGCTCTGGACTTTGAAAATGAGATGGCCACTGCTGCGTCCTCCTCCTCCCTTGAGAAGAGCTACGAGCTGCCTGATGGGCAGGTGATCACCATTGGGAACGAACGCTTCCGCTGCCCAGAGACCCTGTTCCAGCCGTCCTTCATTGGTAGGCAGCAAACACCCCTTTCCTGGGGAGGGGACTCACCCTATTCCCCCATGTCCAACCAGCCCTTGGCTACCAATACCCTTCTGCACATGGAGACATGGGACAGGGGCCCAAAGACCAAAAGCATTTCCAAACCAGGGAAAGAGAAAGTGTCACATTTTCAAGGTTAGAAGACTTAAGGAGGCCACGAAAGTTGTGTTTCTAGGAAAACACTATTTCTATTGTCATCAAGCCAAAAGCATTCTTGTGTATGGTGAGAGAATTAAATATTGTCTGTGCTTATGACACAGTGGAGCCTCTGGGGTGGGCAGGGAGAGTGTGCTAAGAGCTGAGAGTTTGGGGATGGGGAGAGAGAGAAATGGAACAGCACCCAAGGGAGCCTGTTCCCACATTAGCACTGACTTCAGGAGAGGGATTCACACAGTTGTTTAGAGATGCAGGCTCCGGGAGGAGCGAGCCTGGGTTTGAGTCTTAGCTCTACTTTCATGATCTTGGGAAAGTCCCTTAACCTCCCTAAATCCCCAGTCTCATGTATAAAATGAAAATTTTAATAGTGCCTCTGTCCCAGGATGGCTGTGAGAGTTACAGGAGATATATGCAGAGCACTTAGCCCAGTGCCTGGCAAAACACAAGCATCTGATAGTTATTAGATGTTGTTAGTAATTAATAATTAGGCATTACTGTTGCTACTATTATTATCACACCACAGCCCTGCAAACAATGAAGGGACACCTAGAGGTTTTTTTCAAAAGACCCATCAGAGGGCCGGTCCGGTGGCGCACTCGGTAGAGTGCGGTGCTTGAGAGCACGGCAGCGCTCCCGCCGATGGTTCGGATCCCATATAGAGACCGGTCCGCTCACTGGTTGAGCGCAGTGCGGGCGC
>NW_007733327.1:92478-113288 GCF_000696425.1 Galeopterus variegatus | reverse complement strand
AAAAAAAAAAAAAGCATTTTCAGTTCTACTTTTAGAAGGAAGCACGACACTCACTAAACCACCAAATTAAATAAACCGGGTTCTTTTTAAACGGTGAATATGCAAAATGAGTTACATTCTACAAGCTGATTAAAGATAATACAGCTTTTGTATTAATATTCTCTTGGTCTTTGATGATGACATTAAATTCTTCAATTGATTGGGAGGAATGGAACACCAATATCAGAACCACTGGGTACTTTTGATCTCTGCGTGTAGACAAGTTTAAATTTTTCAAAATGTAACATTACAAACTTAAGCAATGAAATATGATCATTCAGTTATGAATCCACTTGATAATTACAATGTGAAAAAATAAAGGGTGGCCAATTAGCTCAGTTGGTTAGAGCACGGCTGATAACACTAAGGTCCAGGGTTCTATCCTTGCGTCCACTAGCAATGTCTCCAAATACTGGCTCTCAGAACTTAAAACACACACACACACACACACACAATTTAACATTTTTGATATCTCATGAGCTAAATGCTTTATAGACATTATCTCAATGAATCATCCCAACCATTTTACATGGTATCATTTTCAGCTGAAAACACTGACAGTTCAAGAGTTTAAGTAGCTCAGTTGGGTAACTAGTGGAAACAGATTTGAAATCAGACCATCCGACCCATGCGCAGACTCTACCTCCTACCCACATGCCCACTACCTGGAAGCAGTAAAACAGACTTTCTGGATACCTTGAAGTCTTAGAGAATGAAAAGTGGTTCTCATTTAGTGGATTTTGGTGTTATGTGATAGTATATTTTCACTGATTCCAGATAAAACAGACTTTCTGGATACCTTGAAGTCTTAGAGAATGAAAAGTGGTTCTCATTTAGTGGAATTTGGTGTTATGTGATAGTATATTTTCACTGATTCCAGATAATTTCTAACCCCATAAATTTGAGGTTTTTTCAAGTTTTTGAATTTTCATCCACAAATGAAAAAAATAAAGAAAAAACAAAAGAAAACAGAATAGTCATTGTGGCAACAGACAGCAAATTGATGGAGGAGGATATTCCTGCCTGGAGTCCTGCTTATCACTGACCAATGTCACAAAAGAGGAGCTGGACTCTGTAGGTAAAGGCCAACTTTAGCTATAAAATTCAAATCAGTAATCCCATTACTGAGCACTAATTCTAGAGAACAGACACACTTGGTTCCCAATCAGATTGAAATCCAAAACAGTATGAAGATGGTAGGTAAGGGAGAGAATGATATGCAATCTCCCTGGGAATGATCACTGAACTTTTAAATTTATATTTCTGGAATTCACAACAGCATTGGTGGCGGAGCCTGGATAGAGTAGTTAAAGGGTATAGATTTGATGAATGAGAAACCCTAAGGTGACCCAAATACATGAGGTCATTTGCAAGAATGAAGAGATGGGTTGCAAGGAAACACAAAATTAAGCCAACTGAAAAAAAGAACAAAAATAGGTAAATACAAAAATTATTAGAAAGAAATGTGGATTTTTTCATTTTCATCTTCAACTTTCATATGGCTTGGGAGACTGACAATGCCCTCAAATCAAAGATGAAGAAAAATAAATACTTCCTATAAAGGAAGAAAGGGAAGGGAAGAAGGAAGGAAAGAGGAAGGAAAAGAGGGAGGGAGGCAGGTTGAAAAGTACAAGTGGGATATAGCTTAGAAAAAAAAGGATTGTGTAGTATTCACCATCTCTAAATAACTGAATGTTTCAATCAAGTAATAAGTAAATAATGACATTCACAGTAAAAGACAAAATAGATAGGTAATGATAAAAACACAATGTGATTTTACTCATCATGTGACTGAACTTCTACGCAGTCCTGAGTACTAGCACGGTATTAGTAGAAAGAACCCACAGAGCCTGGGCAGATTCTTCATTGAGAAGCTAATCCTTACAGGAAATTCCTCAAGTCTAGAGGAACGTAACTTGACTACAAGAAAAATATGAACAAATGCTACAGTTTACTTCATCCATTCATGCACAAATACCTCCCATCAACTCACGTACCACTTACCCACTATGTGCCAGGAACTATGTGGGCATGAGTCCAGCACCGACTGCAAACATGCAGACCTTGCTCCAGACCTTCCTCCTGACCTCCAAGAGTCACACATTTTTCTGGCTACACCCGCCACCCAAACCAACAGCAGCAGCTCTTTTCAAGGTGCGATGCCAAGGCCCTTATGAGTGAGGAAGAGGTATGGGTAGAGAAGACAGAGGGACTACAAAACCCAGACTCTTCCCATATCCCCAAGGATCCTCCAAATCTCACGAGCACCAGCAGCCGGCTGCCATCTCACCTTACCATGGCACCTTCATAATAATGACAGACAACTATATGGCTGCACTTTATACAACCACATTCCACAAGCAAATGTGGTATTTCAAGAAAGTAAAGAATACCTCCAGAAAGCATGCAACAAGGCCAGGCTGTGCAAACCCACACTGGCCAGCCTCATGTTGGGCACTTTTTTTTATTTCTGAACAAATATCATAGACAAAGCAGAGTGTAGAAACAGAATTACCTGGGAGATTCAGCAGATAAACACCACCAAGATAGAAAATAACATTCGCCTGTGTGCAATGTGAAAGGAATGCTGGCCAAATGTACTTCTTGAATCACACACATAGATATGATCAGCGATTACTATCATATTCAAATATGAAACGTAATACCATGGGTGCGTTTAAAAGGAAAGGTGCAAAGGGAAGTAGGAAGAAAACTCTCAATGACCTTCTGGTATGCATGCATTGCCTTTCATTTGTTATCACATTCAACCCTGAACACCCACACCTCTGAGGATGGTTTTATAATCCCTATTTTATAGATGAGAGAATAAAGTTCACGCCACACTCTTGGGAAGCAATAGAGCCAGAATTCAAAGTTTTGGGTGACTAGGGTATCAGGTTTATACTCTTTATAGTTTTCCAGCAAAAAAGAATACGAAATCCTTAAACACTTAGAAATGCTGTACTTTATATAAAATATATGACTTGACCTAAACAATCAATCACAAAATGAGGAACATTTTATTACAAAGCAGTTGAAGGTTTTACCACTTAAAACACTTACTTTTACCCCAGAGCCTCCTATTTCAGTTTCTTTATGACTTTTCTTGTAAGTCATAAGCTTCCAGGTAAAAAAGTAATCAGGGAAAATGTTTGCCCCAAAATAATTTACTAATGCTTAAAACCAATCCCTATTGGGTTTTCTTCCCCGAAATGTGCATGCACCAAAATAATCTAACAGCAGGAAACCATATCAAATAATTACTCAGAGAACATAAATTCAATTCTCTATAGGGACTCATCACCTGACCATTTTAATTTAATTAAATGTGCCCCTGAATTAAGTCAAAGAAGAACACTGGCACAGCCTTCTCTTCTGCCTTAAGTACTTTTGCCACTACTGATTGAGCTTCTGCTAATGAGATTTAATAAAGAAGAGTTAGCACTAGATACCAGTATTTAGTACAGAAGAGAGTAGAAGAGTCTCCAGGGACTCCAATGCAGCTACATCCCTCTCTTCAAGATATGAAGCTAAGTTTATATTAAATTTAGGGGCCGGCCCGTGGCTCACTCGGGAGAGTGTGGTGCTGATAACATCAAGGCCACGGGTTCGGATCCCATATAGGGATGGCCGGTTAGCTCATGGGGTGAGCATGGTGCTGACAACACCAAGTCAAGGGTTAAGATCCCCTTACCAGTCGTCTTTTAAAAAAAATAATAAATAAAGATAAATAAATAAATTTAATATACATTTACATTTTAAGGGAAGAGATAAATTAAACCATTCTAAAATAGAAATTAAAGGGGCATGGACAAACAATGGAACTAGAACTTGTCCACCTATCCCACCATACCACTGCCACCTGACTATTAACACAAAGGCCATCATTTAGAAGCTTTCTTAGTTTTGATTACCAACTAGTCCAAAACATGTGCATGTGCCTGTTAATGTCATGGACAACCACCCCAAGGCATAAGATATAAAAGGAAAAAAATGTCCAAGTTGTACCTGCTGGAGGATGAAGTTTTTAAATAGGCAAAAGAATAAAACTACAAGTAATGGTTGGGAAGAAAAACAATCACATTACTGTGGGACATAACAGGGGATAGATTAGACAGTATGATAAAAGTTTATTTTGTGTATAAGCTCCTCTCCCAGAAAAAGTGGTCTAAATTCTTGATTAAGGCTTAAGAAAAAATCAGTTTTGTCTTAGTTTTGCCAGTAAGATAAGAATGATGATAAAAGTCTGAGTGAAAGACCATGACTCAGAATACTGACTGCCCCACGGTCATACTGCCCAACAATACTGTGCCTCCTCTACAATTGCTCCAAGACGGGCATTATGAAAAAAGTGTCTTGGTGGTGTTTACATGTTACACAAGCTCTTCAAATGGATTTAAGCCTCTTTGTTAAAGCAAAAGGGAACATTAAACAACAAGCATGTGCCTATAACCTAAGCAAATATAATTTATCTACCTTTTTTCTCTCATCTTAGATAATCCTCCCACCGAAAAAAGTACCATATAACCAGTGAGTTACTGAGCTTAACTGATAGTAATTTCTGTGGAAAATTCTTTTTTTTTTTTCCTTTTTTTGTCTTTTTTCGTGACCGGCAACGGATCGCAACCCTCAGTGTCGCGCCCGTACCGGACCAGGACCGGCAACAGGATCGCAACCTTTGGTGTTGCCCCCACACCTCGCTCAGCCAGTGAGCGGCCGGTCTGTATGTGGGATCCGAACCTTCGGCGGGAGCGCTGCCGCGCTTCCCAAGCGGTGCACTGTAGCAGTGCGCCACCGGGCCGGCTCTGTGGAAAATTCTGATAACGAATTTACATTTGCTTATCTATTAGGATAAATATTCTAAAATCAACTCTATACTTTTCCTGGAAACAGACAACGTGACCCAAGACTGACAATTAGGAAGGTTCACTAGTGACAAATTTTAAAGATAAAAAGATGGGGCAAATGTCTTCTTCCAAATTATTCACTGTGCATGCGTATTACAGTAAAAGAAACCAGATGTGAACGCTGACCTCAGGGCTCTCTATCAGCCCTGGTCTCACGTGGATGTCCAGCTATTTGCAGGTTGTAGGCTTTGAGAGATCTAAAACATCTGGCATGCTGTCACACTGCAGTTCCTCCTCTACACTGTTGCACTTTGCAACCAAAGGCCTGGAGCAGAGGAGCTCTGATGCGCTCATCACAAAGATGATGAATTTTTGCAATGACAAATATGTTAATTACCCTGATTTAATCATCACACATTGTATACATGTATTGAAATATGACTCTGCATCCCATAAATACGTACAATCAATACATGTCAATTAAAAAAAAAGAATCAATTTAAAGTTTTCATTCAAAAGTCAGTATACTGAAATTACAAAATCAGTACCCCCCCCCAAAAAAAAGTTCAGAAAGGGTTTCCAGTGTCTTCACATTAAAGATTAACTTGGGCTTTAAAACATTAAGAAAAACTTGGCTTATTATCTACCTAATTAACTACTGTTTGCTATTAGGATTGTTTATATATATATATATATATATCATATATGTATTTTCACATTTTTTCTTTGTAAATTTAATATTTATCTAATAACTGAAAATTTACTAAGGAATACAACTAAATCTAAAAGTCTAAACCCAATCCTGAAATAAAATTAATGAAATATCTAGTCCCTAGTAACTTATTATTATAAATACTATTTTAATAAACACACATTCATTCCTTAATCTGAGGTTAATTTAGATAGATTTGAATACCTGGTTTCTTCCATATTTGTATATAGTCTCAATTCATGATAAATACATAGTCTTTTTCATGGTAAACATATTTTTATTTAAAAAAAGGAAGACCAAAGTACAACTGAGACAAAGGAAAGCATCTACTTTTATATAAAGCCATCTATTACCAAGTAACAGAATTGCGCTTTTGAAATTTCAGTTTTATTCTAGAGATACTTCACAACCAATGCTTGATTATTTCTGTCATCTTTAGAAGCTTTAAAATCAAAATGCTAAAAAAAAAAAAAAAGCCCAGACTTGTATCATAAGCTACGTAATGTATTGCCTTAGTTTTTGATGATTTGTGACCTTAAAGAAGACATATTAAAAACAGACACTGTCTATTGATGAATATTCACTAGCTGTTGAAAACTGACTCATGTATTGGTAGTCTCCAATTCTACCGCAATATATATATATTTCCACAAAACAGATCAGCATTTCCTTTAGGAAATCTTATAATAGGCAGTTTCATTCCTCATCAATGATTTGCCATAAATAAAATCAAAGATGATACAAAAGGAAGAGCAAAGCTGTAAGTCTCAAACAACTTAAAAGAGTAAAATACATTGCATACCCTACAAAATGGCATGAATGCACCACAAGTATAGATAAAACAATATGCATGAGGTTTACAGCACATAAAAAAGTATAAGCCAATTGTATCATAAATTCAAAAGAAATGTAGAAGAGGAAAGAATTTCAGAGCAACTTCCTCTAAGCTCCACCTTCCCTGTGAAAGGGGTCGTTTCTTCCTGCTTTACATTCTCATGTGGAAAGAACTCATAAGAGTAACTCCCCAGCCTCTCTCAGCCCCTTACTCACTCCTCCCCAGGGCAGGAGGAAGGACATGGCTGAATCGTGAGGTTTGGAGAAGGAACTGGGCACGCAACAGGGCTCAGCTCTTCTGGGATCCCCACGGTGCGCACATTCGCTCTCCCCCCCAGTGCTGTAAGACAGACGGGGCGCTCACCATGTGCAGGAGAGGCCAGCGGTTCCTTGATGCTGTCGGTGATTGGCTAACTACCAAACTGCCCGGGAACTACTGGCACACCTATTGGGGTGATAAACCAAAAGCCACTATTCCTCAACTCTGCCTTTAACAGCAATAAAGCCACTTCCTCTGCAACTTGATTCCTGTGCCTATTTTTCATGTGCTTCCCAACTGGGTGAGTGAAAGAATATATATTATCTATCAGACCCCTGTATAGTTAGTTTTTGCTCCATAACAAATCACCCCAAAACTGAGTGGCTTAAAACAATACCACTTATTAGCTCATGATTCTATGAGTCAGCTGGGTAGGTCATCTTCTGGTCTGAGCCAGCTTGGCTGATCTCTGCTGGGCTTGCTCAGGGGCTGGCAGTCTACCTGCAGCTAGGTGATCTAAGATGTCCTTGCTCCTACATCTGGCAGTTCATTCCATGTGTGTCTCATCATCCAGCAGACTAGCCCAGGCTCATTCACAGGGTACTGATGAGAGAGTTCCCAAGAGCAGCCAGAGAGGATAAACTCAAATGCATAAACAATTTTCAAGTCTCTGTTGTGCTATATTTACTAATTTTTCCATTGACTGAAACAAATCTCATGGCCAAGCCTTGAGTCTGTGAGAGAGGGGACTACCGGAGGGTGTGAATACAAGATGAGAAATTATTGACACCATTTCTGGAAATAATCAGATTGTGGCTGTTTAAAATAAAATGATCACAAATTTTTTGACACTCTTCCCATGGAGAAGTGTAATCCATGTCCCATACCCCTGAAACTGGGCAAGCTCGTGCCCAGTTTGACTTAACAGAGCACAGCAGAAGTGATGTGCCATATGATTGCCCTGGCTACTCCAGGCTTCCTCCTGCTTCTCTTGGAACCCCAGCTGTTGGGATATCACCTGTTGGAATACTCCCTCTCAGAACCTAGCCACCAACTAGGAAAAGCCCAAACAAGAAGGCGAAGCCACATGTCGGTGGTTCCAGTCAACATTCCCAGCTGAGCCCAGCCTTAGAATAATCCCAGCCCAGCAACCTCACATGTGATGACAAAGCCTCCAGAGGATTCCAACCACGTGAGTATTCCCAGCTGAAGCTCCATACACGGTAAGACAGCCAACCCTGCTGTGCCCTGCCTGAATTCTTAACCCACAGAATCCCAGAGCTCTTTAAAAGGCCATTGTTTTACCCTGTTTTTGTTTTTGTTTTTGTTTGATAGTGTTGGCGGGGGCTATTGGGCAGCAAGAATGACTGGAACAAACCCCAATCTCTACATTTTTCTCCATTATTCACAAGATCATATTTTTTCTTAACCTGAATAAACAAGTTAGTAACAGATGAAGTTTGACTACCAATAATTTTGTTTGCCTTTCTGGGATTTAGAAAAAGGATTTAAAAGCATTTTTAACTGTTCAGATAAAATTATACAATAAGGCAGAAGTTTTATTTCTCAACAGTACATAATTACTTATATGATTATTAATAATTCAACAAATATATATTAGACATCAGAAACTATTTTAGTTGCTGATCTTTTAACAATGAACAACACTAAGTCTCTGTCTTCCCAGAGCATAGAATTGGTGAGGTGCCAAAGACAATAAACAAATAAATACATAATAGCGAAAAAAACAAACATTTATTGAGTGCTTACTATGTGTCAGGAACCGTAATTACGAGTGCTTTAAATGCTAATAAATAATTTACACCCTACCGCAATCTATGAGATCAGTACCATCATTATTCCCATTTCAAAAAAGAAGAAACAGAGGTACAGAGTGTTAAATAACTTGCTATCTTCTTGTTTAGACACTGGAAACCAAATGATAAACCAATAAGAGGTACGCAAGTAGGCTCACGGATATGCCGCAAATAATGAAGCAGGAAAAGATAGGGACTGCCCATATTTAGCCAATTCCATCCTCGTTTCCAGCATTTACACACCTACTATGTGTCAAGTATTACACTAGGCTCTTGATAAGCTACTGTGAATAGAGCAGCCATCTCTCTGGTCCTTAGTTTATACATGTATATGCACACTTGAAATCATAAAGTTTTTTCATAGCATATATTTCTCTCTGTGCTATTTTTATTTTAGAAGATAAACCCCTCAGGACTTGTACTACATTTTTTCCACAGTCTAAACTGCCACTAAATGCCACAGATATAAGAAGGTACTCCTGACTTTTAATAAAACAGGTTTCCAAAAGTTTCCTGTTCATAACACTAGATCCAAAATCCGTGGATACAAATGTATAGATATTATGAAACCAACAAGCCTTGACAAAGTAGGAAAAATATCATTTCACATCAGCCAGACATCATGTTTGCCATCTTCCATTTTAGTTAACACCTCTGTCTCATGACACTCACTTCAGAAATACGTAGCTTTCAAGGGAGTTACAGACCTAAGTTTTACAGCATACTTCTTTTAGAATAGATAAGTTATTGGGCTTTCTTTTCCACTTCCTGGGTATAAGACTGGTTCAAGTGATCGTGCGCCTTTTTCAGAGTAATAATTTTAGCCAACAACAACCTGTGCTTTCACTACGCAGCTGCTGGAAAAGGCCGCTTCCTACAAAACAGTAAATCTTGTTTCTTTCCTAGGCTACAAGAAGCTAACTTTTAGCAGCTTGGAGAGAACACAAGTGGGTTTACCCACCACTTTACACCCCCTTAAGCTAGCAGAGAGTAACTCCCAGGGACCACCTATTGAGTCAGTCCTCTATCTATACAGGATGAAATTTCCTGTTCTTACCACTAATGTATTACTTTCCTCTCCAAAGCAAAGGATACTCTTACATACCAGGGTGTTCCCACTACCACAAATTTCAATATAATTTCATTGTGGGAACAAATGGCAACAAACACCATATGAAATCCATTCATGAAGATATACTCATCTGAACTGGAAAAGAACTGAGTGTTTAGTATTTATTCTCCATGGATACTGCAAGAATTAGGGGACAGGAAGATATTTCTGTTTAGAAGTTAAACTTCAAAATTTAAAACCAAAGTTATTTTCTAATACTGATAATAAAGTAATCCTGAATTATTTTCCTAGAATCCTCACAAGTAACATTGATTAAATCATTGCAGAATGTTTGGCCTGTAATTTCTATAATGAAAACAACAGTAACTTACACTCACTTTAAAAATAATGTTTTATTAATTTAATAATTAGAATTAATGTCTTATAAAAAGAAAGCACTAAAGATTCATGAATATCTTTCAGAATAAAAATTAGTCATTCCTTACGATGGTGGTCTTAAAACTGAGGCACAGCCCTTCCTCCACAGACCTCACCAGCTGCCATACATTGTGAGAGGATCGTGCCTAACAAGCCTGGCAGGGGTTATAATCGTTTGCTTTTGGTTGCATCGTATATGGTTTGCACAAGTACTTTCGCTTCCATATTTGGCATATAAAATCATTTAACCTAAGCAGCACTATCCAAACCAACTTCACTTCATATTAAAACTTTCTCTTCAAGACTGTAAAGCTACAGCAATAGTAATGCTAAGTGACTACACCAATTGTCAGGTTACCGCAATAGCTAGGCTAAAGCCAAAATGTTTCATTATTTTAGTTATACTAAGTTTCCATCTGTATTATCAGGGCTAGGGCTCATACCCTTCAAACCCATTGTAATGACTGGGTCACCAGACCCCTCACATGCCAGGCTGGGTCACAGACCCCTGACACACAGGTCCATGCTAGATAATTGGGAAAGATCCTGGGAGCCACTGGCAGATGACACGAGCTCAGTTCTCAGCAGTAGCAGCAGTAGCAGCAGAAGCAGCAGCAGCCTCCAGCAGCAGCAGCAGCAGTAGCCTCCCAGAGGGTCTCAGGGGCTCGTGGCAGCAACAGCCTGCAGCAACAGCCTCCAGCAGCAGTAGCAGCCTCCCCATGCCCCCCCCAACCCCCAAGGGGTGCATCCTGGGGTTGGGGGGCCACTGTGGATCAGAGCCGCTCGTCCTTTATACTTAAGTCCATAACCCAGGACACCTGGGTGCACATGTGCAATTACATTAAACGATAACCAAGGAAAACCTGGATGCATGTACACATTTACAATCAAACCCTCGGCAAGATTCTGAACATCTGAGGGGCCCTGACCATTTTCCTGTGTTTTCCCTCCAAAGACATCTTTCTAATAATTATACATTCTTACAAATGTAGATAATCCCTATGCACGGCACAAAAAAGCATGTAGTCAGGCAAACTAAAATGAAAAATTAAATTATTTAAGAACTACAGAATGCTGGAAATGGGAAGACCCACAGAATCATCCAATTCAATCCCATTGTTTCAAAGATGAGGAAGCTCGAGCCCTAAAAGTTTACTCTATGAATCATGATTTTAAAAACGTTTTTTTTAAAAAATCGGCTGCATAGTTTACACAAATTACTTAAAACACTAATTTTCAAATGGCATTCCTTTGCTTGTAGGGCTGATCAGGAAGATCTCAGGGGTTCTGGGCTACCCATCTCCTCTTCAACAAGATCAGCTCTTGTTTTACCTGTTTCATCTTTGGGGTTCAGCAAACATTCCATGTGAAGAAGGATCACCCTGCTGTAACGAATCTAATGAGCATACTTTGGATAGTTCAGTCAACTCTGTAATTTGTTTTCCTAGTCCAAACTTAGACTTTTTCCATTCTAACAATCACAACAGCACCATAAGATGGTGAGATGGCCGGGCCTCAAAAAAAACCAGACAACTCAAGAGGATAACCAGACCGTGGCCCGAGGTGCACAAAACCCTGAGTCATTGTCTTAAACTTTCCAAACTAATCAACCACAAAATCAACACAAGCAGAAACAATAGGGTAGTGCCATGTCTGCAGCTCCAAAGCAGATAACAGCACCACATTAATACCAGATACTGACAGCCTGTGTGCACTCTTATGCCCACTTTAGAAAACTCTGGACCTGGGGCTGTCAAAGAAAACTTCAACTGATACTTGTTCATTTGTTTACCTTTGACAGAGGACATTTTACTTCTATAGTCACAAATCACATCTACAGGAGGCAAATCTGTGTTTTACCCAACAGGTGTGTCTCATTTCAATTACATAAAGACAGTGGAAGAGAAACAAAATTTCTCAAAATAAAATTTGAAATACAGATTTACTCCTTTTATAGGAAAATGTTACCCAAAAAGTTATTAATTTAAAACCAATTATTTGTATTTTGTTTTTAATCATAGAATAAACATTTTGCGAAAGAAAGTAACCCTTGCCAGGGATCTTTCTCATACTGAATTGGCTTAAAGACCTATAGAATATAAAGAACAGGTAGACAAATACTTATTTCTTTAGCAGACTTCTAAAAAGTTTTTCAAAAGTAAAGGTTTTAAGCAATCTTTAAAAAGATTTATAAATTATGTCGGTGATGGGCCATAATAATCATATACAGTGTATATTGACAAAATAAAAATTTAACGAAAAAAAAAGATTTATAAATTAAATTATGTTATAAAGCAATCTGAAATGCAAAGGTTAAAAATCTAAGTATAAGAAAAGGGAACATATTCCTATACCACCTATCTCTTAAAGACCCAAGTATCTAAAATATTCTATTACAAATATGTTTTACTATTCTGAACTTCTATACAAGGATTCAAGTAAAATACTCACAGTTACTTATCACTCCTCCCAGTGGATCGCCTTTAAAGTCAAATTCAATATCCATATATTTGCCCTGCCAAAGAAAGACTTTGTGAGTTTTCAAGTTCACTTCAAAACATTCAGTGTACTTAGAGAATAGCACACTAAGCCCTTATCTTTATGCATTTGTTTAAATGTAATTAAGAAAGGCATAGTTTACGTAACCACGATGCAAAACAATACGCCTTCATAAATAATTCATACTAAATACTTCATTGGCTCAAAGCTAATATATCCTGTTGCTAATTTAAAAATATATCTTCTCAGCCATCATGTGATTTTCCATTTCAAATATGTGTTTCAAACTTCTGAAGAGAGTGTGTACTCAAGAATAAAAACTGGGGAAAATAAGTAGTCCCTCTATAGGCACTGGTTTGGAAGATAAATTACTTCATTTTCATAGGCAAAATATTTTCTAAGCCATGGCTAGAAACTCCAAACACACCAGGACAGTGGATGAAATGGAACAGTCAGAGTTCAATTTTTATATCTACTCAAATTGAATACACAATTGTGTGGGGTAACCAGCTCAGAATCAAAGACTGATTATTATTACTTTTATTGGCTTTTGACCTAGATTATATAGCAATATATAACTCAGGTTCATATTACACTTTATAGATGGTATCAGAAACACACATGGAGTTTAATACTGTGATTTTTAAAGAACTGATCTATAATTGCCTAGTTAAAGAGTAACAAGTATAACAGAATAGCCCTGACAGCTGTTTCTTGTTTTGAAAAGGGTGTGTTGATCTAATAAGAAAAGTCTTTGGTTTTGTCTCATGCCCTAAGACTTACTTTAACTCTAATTTTCAAAATGATGGTAAGGGAGAAGAAACATGATCACATGGAACTCAGTCAACAATGCAATTTGTGACTTTTTATGAGCTCATGCATGCTCCCTCACCTTCTCCTTTTCCACTGTCTTGGGTCATCTACCCTTTAAGTCTTCACTTATGCATAGAGCAAATGCCTATCCATCACTTCCTTGATGTTGACGTAGGCACAAGGGAAAGCAAGGCACGGCTCCTGCCTTTAAGGAGCTTATAGTCTAGTGGGAAATTGACTGTACAAGGATGCCATGGTCACACCATTTATAAGTGTGGAATGAACTGGAAAGGAGTAAGACTAGATGTAGCTAACAGGAGGAGGTTACAGGTATTATGGGAGAAACATCGGTGGCTTTAAGTAGGAGCAGCAAAAGAGAAAAGTAAACAGAGTTGAGAGCTACCCAGGGTTGGATGTGGGGGATGAGAAAAGACAGAAAGGCCAGGAATGTGGCCCAGGCAAATGAGTGGATAGTGAAGCCCTCCAAGGTTGTGGGAGACATAGGCAACGCAGCTACAAAGGAGAAATGGAAACGTTGTCAAGGGAGTTAGAGGTTGACCTTGTAAGAGGGTAATTTTGATGGAAGGTGTCCCTGGGCTGAGGAAGCAACAGGATCTAGAGCACAAGTAGAGGGATCAGTGTGGAAAGGGGGTGTGTATACAGACACATGTACAGATGGGGCACCAAGAGGCAGGATTAATTGAGTTTAAGGGCCTGTATGATGATGATTTCTGTGAAGTATACCATCAGCTGAGGGTAAGGGACAGGTGGCTTGAATAGAGGAGAAGAAACACTGCAGAGAATGCAAAAGGAAGCCAACTAGGGATCAACGAACTACTGCACAGCTCTGGGAATCCAGCTGATAGTGAAATAGCACTTTCCCATTCAGCCCCATCCTGATTACTCACTGAAAGCTTGGTTCTGATCATGTCACTGGTCTACTCAGAAATAATCTGCCACTTCCCATCACCTACAAAATAAAGTCTGAGCCTCTGAACATGATACTCAAACCCCTGCAGCTGTGCCTTGGCCCATCTTTTTAGCCCTTTTCCTGCAGCTCCCTCACACCCAAAGGCCTCTGGCAAATGCAAGCCGAAGGTGTCTGTCTTCACACTTCGTCATGCTGTCATGCCAGCTCCTCCTGCTCACCACTCGATTTTGTTATATTTAAATCTTACAAGACAACTCAAAACTATCCTCTTCCCCAGAATCCTCCAGCTTCTCTTTCCTGAACGTCCATAAAACTTCATCTGTACCTTTCATGGGAAACTCACTATTTTATGTGTTGTGTTATAATTATTTTTAGACATGTACGATTTTTCTGACTAGTCTAAAAACTTCTTAAAAATAGTTATTCATTCCTCAGTAAATATTTTCTGAATGCCTACTACAGTACCAAGCACTGTTCTAGCTTACTGAAGCCACCACAGTGCACAAGAGGGCCATGGTAGTTGCTCCTGCAGCCCCTACTAGCATCTAGGGTCAATGATCATGTAAATGAAGTAAATGAATAATTCCAGAGACTAATTAATGCTTTAAGAAAACAGAAACAGAATGAAGTCACAGAGTCTATGAGGTTTCATGGAATTGACATCTGAGGGGAGACATAAATGATATGAGATGTCACAAGCCATGCAAAGATCTTTGGACAGGGCATATCATGCAGAAGTAAGCACAGCTGCAAAGGCCTACAGCTCCGAAGCGCTTGATATGTCTGATGGTCACAAAGGCCCATGAGGCTGAGACAGAGAAAGGAAGACATGGAGTGGGAGACGAGGCCCAGGTGGGCCAGACCCCAGTTCATGCAGGGTCCGGGAGGCCCAGGAAGGAGCTTGTATAGTATTCTAGGAGCAAGGTGGAGCCCTGGAGGCTTTCAGCAAGGCAGTGATGGGACTTAGGTTTGTAGAGGTCACTCCTGCTGCTGGTGGGGAAAGAGGGCAGGCTGCAAGAGGAGGTGAAGGGAGACCTATGTTTAATAGTGTTTAAACAATTTTTAAGCAAATGAATCATTTTGTGGTTTTTAAAAATTCTTATTGAACAAGAGGCTTGGCAATGAAATTTTCCCAGGCCTATAGGTTCTCTCCTACATTCTCCAGTGCCTAGTTCAGCTTTTTGCACACAGTAGATGCTCCACACATTACCTACCCCAGAAAGCCTTGGTCAAGAACAGCGATTTTCAAAGCCTTAAAGTGCTTCTTTCAAAAAGAGTGGTTCTCTTTTTTAATAGAAACTCAGTATGTCAAACTAGGGCTGTTGAGGTGGGGAGGGGGCACCGTGAGGAACCTCCATGGGAACACTGGTCCAAACTACCAGCTATGATGAGGCTGCATTAACTGTAATGGCAGCATCTACAGACTTCTCAGTGAAGAGATCAAGAAACTCATTCTAGGTTCCCAGTCAAACACAATCAGAGGAACTGCAATTTCCCTGAGTACAAGAACATCATACATAAACCACTGTTACGTACGGTAATAACTCCAAATAGTGTGGAGTCCTATTATAAAATTATAAGATGCATTTGGATATATTACTGGTCAAGTCACAGACTGCAAAGCAGAGAAATTACTAAAAACTGGGCAAGAAATGATTTAGTATATAATCAAATGTTAATCTCATATCATAATACCCGTGTTAAAATAGGATTTCTCTGAAGATACTTAATAAGTCAAATCACCTGCCAAGCCTTTGAATAGATTTCAAATATCACTAAGTAGTAATAACTTTTTAAGCAATATGGTTTGCTGCATTTTTATGATCTAGACTAAATATATTTGCAAAAATTTTTTAAAGTGTGTGTGCATATAATTTGCAAACAGCAAAAATAAAATCTTTATCACATAAAGGAGCTTGATCATTGGGATTATTTCTATCTGCCCACACTTCACTTCTAATTCTATTTATGTAATAAGATTAGCCTGTAACCACAACAGGAAAAGGCATGGATTAAATCAGTTATAACAACTGAAGGGGCTAATCCAATGGAAAAAATTCACAGCCTTGGAATTAGGAACCTTAGTTAGCCTTTCACTTTCTAAGCTTTCAAAACTATCTCCACCTGAGGTCATTTTCTTGCCTTAAGCACTGGATAATGCTACTCAGGGAAAAGCCAAAGGGAGCTAAAGAAGAAGGGGAGAAGGGTCAGGAAGAGCCTCTAGTAGAGAGGCATAAAAGATCATCAGAAATGGTTCCTGGCAGCACAAGCAATGTATGTGAGAAAACAGCTCATAAAGTAAATGATCTTTTATTATAAAAATGTATATACTTGGTCAAACTACAGGAAAAAAGGACCAATTTCAAAACACCACCATCACACTCAACACATTTTCACCAGCTACATCCAGGCAGTGTTTGTGTCTTTGTAACGACCAGAGGCATGAGAGAGCACAGCACAGCTAGAGGGGCCCAAGTGCACCACTGTGCAGGGCACATGCTGGGGCATGATGGGGGACAAGGCTCAAAAGGCAGGACGAGCCAGCATCCTATTAGTGGAAGTAGCATTTTCCAACTCAGCCAAGCTCAAAACATCGATTAGCTATTACTATTCAGTTCTACTCCCCACCACTGCCTCTTTGCATTTAGAGTCGCCAAACCTATTGATTTTACCTATATAACGTTTCAGAATACATCCCACCCTTTCTGGGTCCACTAAATAAGGGACAAGGGCTATAGAGCATACAAACTTGACACTCGGTTTATCTTTTACTTAATTTCTGACTCTTAATTATGATTTCTAAATACCAAAACTCAATTAAGTAAAGAATTATTCTAAATGTCCTCATGTAAACTGTTCATGGAATTTTATGGTGGAAGACAACAAGAAAACATGATAACAGTTTGTCACTCCTAGAAGAACTAAAAAGGAAAATTCCAGACAGCAAAAAATAATCCTCATAGAACTTTCAGTGTCTCAATAGAGATGGTATTCTTATTTTAAAAATGTGTGTATTAAGAAATATTCAACATCTACTGGTTGTTTAAACATACATGAGCTAAATATTAGTGTTAACACTTATGTTTATACAAATACTTACAAATCTAGAAGAGTTGTCATTCCTTACAGTTTTGGCATTTCCAAAAGCTAGTAAGAAAGAAACAGATGCATGATTAAAGTTGAGAGAAAAAATAATTTCAAGCAGAAAGATAAGGCAAACATAGTATCTGACTTTGATAACTTCTGGAAAATGCAATTTATAGCAATGACATTTCTGTCCAAAATTTCCATAAAAATTTAAGACTTCTTAACAGAAATCTAAATAAGCTGCTAAAGCTCCCATGTCTTATTATAAGTTCAAAGAGTCATTCCTATGATTCCTGGAATGTTTTCAATTATGACTACAGACTTAATCTGATTAATTCAACACCTTTTAACTCTTTTACATAGGAGGCAACTGAGTGGCCAGCAAGCAAGCCATCTGTGATCTTCACCATTATCATCAGTGAATAAGGTTATTTCAGAGATTACTTAAAATTATCAAAGGTTTTATGGAAGTTGATAAGGTTTCCAGATCAAGGAAAAAGGCATGTGAAACTTTAAACTGTTTAATTTTAAAATAAAGCTATTTAAATATGGTTAATTATATAATTCGGAATACAGAAAGAGCAAAAGATTTGAAAACAATAGTCATTTCCAATAGCCTAAAAATGCTACATAGTTTCATTAGTTTATGTCCATGAGACCTAAGGAAAATTTTCCAGAAAATAAAGAAAACCAAATTGGCTCATAACGCAAAATACAAGTCTGTGAAGAGACTAATCTTCCCTGGACTCCCTCTTAAATGAGGGTACCTAAGAAACACAGGGCTGAAACTGCCCCAAGCCCAGAATGCTCCTAATTTAACACAGGTAGTAGCATAGAAGCCTAAGGTTAAAAAAAAGGATTGTGTCACCAAGCCTGTGCACAAGATAGGGGCAAATTAATCTGGGAAAATGGTAGCAAAGGACTAAGTAGTATAAACATAAATGATATAAGTAGAGGGGATCTTGGTTTGGTGCTCTGGAAGCCCAGCAGCACATGTCAAACTTTAACATGCAAACCAATCACCTGAGGATTTTGCTGAAGTGCAGATTCAATGGGTGGGGAGGCATGAGATTATACATTTCTACCAAACCCCCACCTGCCCAGGCTGTCACTGGGGTCCAGGGGCCACTCTGCAGCTAGCAAGGACTGGAGCTGCATGAAGATGTGGGGAACAGAAAATAATCTTTGGAAGAGGAAGCTGGCAGAAAATCTCTGGACGCCTCCATAACTTCTTCAAATTAAACAAGGAGATTATTAGAGTAACAAGCACTCAAACGAGAACTAAGGGCTAAAAGCTGGTCTAGTTTAAAAAGCAGTGACCTGATCATGGAGTGAGGGTGCGTGTTTAAGTAGAAGTTAGCTTTGGATATTCAGCAGCTAAACCTGATGCGAACTAAGGGCTAAAAGCTGGTCTAGTTTAAAAAGCAGTGACCTGATCATGGAGTGAGGGTGTGTGTTTAAGTAGAAGTTAGCTTTGGATATTCAGCAGCTAAACCTGATGAGTTGTATTTTACATTAGGTGGCTTTTTCTATGCTTCTGATTAAAAAAAAAAATAATTGGCTCAAGTTCAATTGAGACAAAATTTACAAAGTCAAACATGTAAAGTTCTTTGCACTAGAGATGCTGCTTGGGCCAAGCATGGTTTAGTAGGTCTCTTATTTTCTTTCTTCGATAGAAAATAAGCTGAGATGACATGTTGAGGCAGGAAAACTGCACTCTGGAAATCCTAAAAAGGATGCTTGCTGGAGAGGTTCCCATCCTTCCCCCATGTTCACAACCAGCTAAATGGCTTTCACAAATACAACCTTGATAATGGTGGGTATTGACCTAGTTATCATGACGACCATGACATTCCTCATGTTTTCATAAGCCAGTCCTCTGTGGTGGGTGTGAACATGTAGGGCTGCCAAGTTAACTAACTTACACAGCCCCAAAGTCCAGCTCAAGATGCTGATGCATAAAGCACACTTTATTGTGGCCTGAAGGTCAGGGGCAAGTGAAGGAACTGCTTCAAAAAACTTTACTCAGGGCACCATTTGCAAGCCATAAGCCATCTTTCAAACAAATCTGAGTTACACATTACTAAACACAACCCTAAACACTAAAGTCTTTTATTGTGAGCCACAGAATCAAAAACAAGTGATCCATTATAGAACACTTGACACACATTCCTTAATTGTTTTCCTGAAGTTCATTGTTCTAAATGTTCATTTACAGTAGCAGCTTCAGTTAAAAAGTATAGCATTGCTATAACAGATAATACATGCCCACGATAAACATTTCTTCCATTTCCTGCACTGGAGCCTAGTTTCAAATACCACCGAAAAGAGCCAGATTCCAGTAATGCAAGCTACAGAATCCCACAGCATTTCTCCTTTAGATCACAGCATTCTTAAAATGAGCATATTCAGAAATAGAGCACACATGTAGCACCCTAACTTAAAAGATAGCACAAAAGATAGCACAGAGTCAAATACTGGAACAACGAAATGAAGATACCACTTTCTATAACAGCTTCTTTATTAGTTAAGGCACTGAAGGGAAGGAAAGATCAAAAATAATGTAATAGATTCAGCTTTTGCTTATCTCTTATTCAGGGGTACAGATCCATGGTGTTTCTCTGTAATAAAATGAAGAAACTGAACACAGAAGGGTGTTTCGGGGTCAAAGTGAATGCTCAGTGTCCAGGAGCATCTCTGAAAGGAATGGAGGGGTTGGGCCTGAGGACAAAAGACAGGATTCTGTCCCTGCACACTGGGGGGTACCCACCTGCCCCAGAGCAGCTCTGCTTTAATCCATGTTAAATCTTGTCCTTCCATGACTTTGAACAAAGGATCAAACCCAACTACTTCTCTAGCCCAGAGATTCTAATCACAGGTAGTTTTGACTCCCCAGGGGATATCTGGCAATATCTGGAGACATTTTTCCATCGTAACTAATAGAGGCTAGGGTGCAACTGGCACCCAGTGAGTAGAGGCCAGAGACGCTTCTAACCATCACAATGCACAGGACAGCCCTCCACAGAAAAGACATATCCAGTCCAATGGTGCCACGGTTGAGCAACCTTACTCTACCCCAACAAGGGTATCAAATGACAGTAAACACATGCTTACAATAAGAAGTGACTTTAATAGCTTGCCATCAATAAGGAAAGGCTTTGATTTACTGTTTCTAATGTAAGGATAGTTTGATTTGATGTTTTATGTCATCCTCCACGGCATTAAGGAAACTCGTCTGTCTTCATTTTCTGATGGTGTTATAGACTGAGTGTGTCCCCCCAAAATTTACACGTTGAAAAAATAACTCCCAATGTGATGGTATTGGGGTGTTGGGCCTTTGAGAGGTAATTAGGATTAGAGGAAGTCATGAGGGTGGGGCCCTCACAATGGGATGAGTGTTCTAAGAAGAGACACCAGAGAGCTCACTCTTTGTTGGGCATAACTTTGCGCGCATGCGCCCTGACGCGCACGGGCGCCAGTTCA
>NW_007733327.1:89286-90605 GCF_000696425.1 Galeopterus variegatus | reverse complement strand
GGAGCGCATGAACTGGCGCCCGTGCGCGTCAGGGTGCATGCGCGCAAAGTTATGCCCAACAACTCTTACTCACAATCCCCACTCAAGCACAAAGAAGAGGTCATGTGAGCACACAGAGATAGCAGCCACCTACAGGCCAACAGAAGAGGCCTCAGAATGAAACATACCTTGCCGTAACCTTGACTTTGGACTTGTAGCCTCCAGAAGTGTGAGAACATAAATTTCTATTGTTTTCACCACCAGTCTATGGTACTTTGTTATGGGAGCCTGAACTAATACACAGAGCCTACAGAATCTGTGAGCTCCACAGTCAGGTTTCGGCTTTCTACGACACTGAAAAAACTGGTCCTTAAGTGTTCCCCTGACAATAGAAATAACCAGCCACAGGTGTTATCCTGAAGGATAAGACAGCACTGCACCATCAGATGCAAATATCAGTTGATTATCTTTCAGCAACATTTAAATAATTCAAATAAAAATTGAAAGGAGAAAAACGACTGTAAGTGGGAAAGCTCCTTTTACATGAGTCAACTGCTCCCTCCTTTAGGCACTTGAAGCCGAGTTCCTAGGACTCAGTTTATTTGCTCCACAGGGCTCGGCCTGAATCTCTCCCTTCCTCCTCCCTCCCAGAGTACCTCTCAGCACACCAGGGAAGTGCCCTGAAAACTGAATCTACTCTTCGACTCACGTTGACCTGATGTACACAGAAAATCCTACCTTCCAGGACTGGGTTGGACTGTAAAAGCTGTTCTTTGACTTGATTAACTTCTGCTCCTTTTCCACAAACAGCTGCCACATAGGACATAACAAGCTTGCTGGCCTCTGTGAATGAAAACAAGACACAATTAATTAAGCAGACACTTTAAAAATCTTTTTTGGGAAGAAAAAATTTGGGGGAGAAGACTCACTAACAGTGTTTTCAAATGTCTTTATTCCTGGGAGTAAATAATGTTTCAGAAACCTTTTTAAGCATTTGTGCTTTCTGTTCAATGACATGTCATTGAGTCACATATAATAGGGACCATGCTTGAAGATTATTGCTGAACTATTAAAAAAAATAGCTTAGTAACATAGCCGCCATAATCTCTGGAGAATTATCTTCTTAAAGCAATCATTTATACAATTACTATATTATATACAGATGATTCAAGCCAAAAATAACTTGATAACCTGAGTATCTTCACCAAATATACACACACACATATTTTTTTGTGTGTGTGTGTGGCCGGTAAGGGGATCGCAATACCCTTGGCTTGGTGTTATCCGCACCTGGCTCAGCCAGTGAGCGCACTGGCCATCCCCATATAGGATCCGAACCC
>NW_007733327.1:86034-89113 GCF_000696425.1 Galeopterus variegatus | reverse complement strand
TCAATGACATGTCATTGAGTCACATATAATAGGGACCATGCTTGAAGATTATTGCTGAACTATTAAAAAAAATAGCTTAGTAACATAGCCGCCATAATCTCTGGAGAATTATCTTCTTAAAGCAATCATTTATACAATTACTATATTATATACAGATGATTCAAGCCAAAAATAACTTGATAACCTGAGTATCTTCACCAAATATACACACACACATATTTTTTTGTGTGTGTGTGTGGCCGGTAAGGGGATCGCAATACCCTTGGCTTGGTGTTATCCGCACCTGGCTCAGCCAGTGAGCGCACTGGCCATCCCCATATAGGATCCGAACCCGCGGTGGGAGCGCGGCTGCACTCCCAGCGCTGCACTCTCCCGAGTGCATGTTATCCGCACCTGGCTCAGCCAGTGAGCGCACTGGCCATCCCCATATAGGATCCGAACCCACGGTGGGAGCGCGGCTGCACTCCCAGCGCTGCACTCTCCCGAGTGCGCCACGGGCTCGGTCCCCACCAAATATATTTTTTAAAGTTTAAAAGAACTGCTCTTCCTCAAAAATATTTTCTAAATCAATCTGGTTTGCTCACAATTAGACCAAATTAATTATTCCTCAATTCAATTCAAAAACTAAGCAGCTAATGTAAGGATTTGATAACAAGAAATACAGGCCTTTCAAGGCAAGGTCATGTTCACAGGCTTCACTAGTAACCCTGAGAGGTAAGCTGCTGAAGCAGCAGGCCACATAAGGCATAAAAATTTTTCTAGTTCAAACTGGTGAGGTGGACAAAATGCATTTTCAGTGGTTTTACCCGCCCCCTCTCAGTCAGTGTCCCCTATCAGCACCTGCCTCCTAGGACTTGATCTTTCCAACACTGAGTTCCAAGGAATGTTAATAAATATTCAAGGAAAATGAGGTCCAAGGTCAAATGAATTTGGGGCCACAGTGAATGAGATGCATTGAAACAAGTTTCATTATCAAAAGGTTTCTCAGAGCCTTTGATATGATCATGTGCATTGTGCAACTCCAGACAAGGATCTAGAATGCTTCATTTCCCAAATTTACTTGCCATGGAATCCATTTTCTGTTGAGCTGTCTTAGTTCTAATGTTTCATAATCGGGATCTGGGAAATGCTCAACTATTAAATGTGGGCAGAATAAAACACTCCCTGGTCTGGGCAGTCTCCCACATCTTGCTTTGCCTCAAATCTTTGCTCTGGTGCCATTGTCTGTAGGCAGGAGAGCCTTCCCAAGGTGATGGCACCTCTGCCTACAGGTGTAACGGGGCAATCTCAACACTGTTTCTTGTGGGAAGGCCTGCAGGTGGATTCTAGTCCCACCTCTCACCACTGACAGGGAAAAATAAAAGAAGTGGAATGCCACTTTGGGCACACTGCCCAACGTGAGCCACCTAAAAACATCATCTAACAGGAACCACCAAGCGCTAAGAATCTAAGCAGGTCACATAAAGAGCTCAAGTCCTAAGATGACTGCTTTTGGAGTGTTAGCAGACATGGTACAGGGGGAGTAAACGACCTCATGGGGTCTGGAGAACTATGGTGGGAGGTTGGGTACTTCCACAATGTTTGGAGTTAAAGCTCCCTCCAATTTGCTTTCTGGGTAATAAATATAGGTCCAAATAGAAGCTGGCAGTTTCTGTTGTCTCCCTTTAAAGACTATAACTCAGAAACAGTAGCCTTTTCGCTTTTGCAACACCTTCCTTCACAGGGCATCGTCCACATAACACATCTCCTACTGCTTAAAGTTCCTTAATTACATTTTCCATTGTTCTCAGGGTTTAACTACACTAAAGCCGGGAAATTATAGGTACATAGTCCTGTTGCTCTGTTCAGACTGACCTGGCCTCACTTACGGACAAATAGTTTATCACATTTCATTTGACTCCTTGGTGCCATATTTCCCTCTACCCACCAGTCCAAGGTGAAACTCTTGTGGTCACTTCAGGATACTTTCCTTCTAGCTCTCTGGCTCTGAAGTTCAGGTGAGGCTGCCCTCCCAGCAAGTTCCTGCCATCTGTGCTATCCGTCTCAAGCACTGGCCCCGCGCCCCTGAACCCCCGCTGCGTCCTATTCTGCAGTCTGGCCTCGGAAGCCACGCACCTCCAGGCTTGCTTTCCCATCATTCTGCTTCCTCAGCAGCATTCTTTGCTCCCATGCCCACCTACACGCTCACATATATTATGTACATGCTTCTTTTTGACAAATTGCTGGCCTGTCTTTCTTCCCATTAGAATACTAGGAGAAGGAACACATTTATAAGGCAAAATAACTGTCTTAGACAGTGGCAAATACACACACACACACACACACACACACACACATACATTTTAGATGAAAACATAAGTTTTCTTTTAGGTACACACACACACACACACACACACACACACACACACACACACACACACACACACACATGCATTTTAGATGAAAACATAAGTTTTCTTTTAGGTACACTGACAAGAAATATAAAAAGTCCAGGCCAGGCTGGGGTTTTTTTTATTTTTATTTTTATTTTTATTCTGGTAATTATAAACCTTACTATAGCCAAACATCAAACCTGAGATTTATGACCATACTGAGTTGTCTGGAAATCCTGTTCTGGTCCAGAATGGACATGGTGCCAAACTGCCTTCGGGAGGGGGGATCAACCAAGAATGAGGACCCTTTGATGGGAGCTAGAATCAATTTGGCCCCTCAGAGACCTTTTAATTGCGAAAATGAGATGGGATCAAGTTCTCTTGGGGTCAAATCTGTTGGCAAATGGCACCATGAAAAGATCTCTTGAAGTCTGGGTTGCACTTACATCACCCGGCTGTTAAACTGCATAGAAACCCGTAACATCTACTAGCATATGAAGATGGATTAACTTAAATTGGAACTAGGAATCACTTTTATTAACTTTAAAACCTATTTAAGCAATTCAAATATAATTTTTAAATATAGTTCAAGGATATAGTTCAAGTTGTTTTAATAACTTATTTCCAAGTTGTTAAAAAGTTTCTATGTTCAGGGCCGGCCCGGTGGCGCACTGGATAGTGCGCCGCTTGGGAAGCGCGGCGGCGCT
>NW_007733327.1:68571-85034 GCF_000696425.1 Galeopterus variegatus | reverse complement strand
GCCGAGGCTTGCGATCCCGTCGCCGGTCCCCGGTCCGGTACGGGGGCAACACTGAGGGTTGCGATCCGTTGCCGGACACGGAAAAAAGACAAAAAGACAAAAAAAAAAAAAAAAAGTTTCTATGTTCAGATTCTTAACTATCTCCCAAAACTCTATTACTGGGCTCATTTTAATGTCATTTTTAGAATCTAGGATTAGAACTAATTTTCACCAAAGTTGCACTGTCTGAAAAAGCGACAACTCTTAAAACTTTTCTTCTGACATAATACTTAATCTTTAATGCAAGTAGTTCATGAGATAGGCACTACTTTACAGAAATGAGTAAATCAGTAATAATGAGTTGCGAGCTCCAACAAAGTGTACAGGACTGTTTTCATAACATTTCACCATGTCGGAAACAGGAAATAGTAATTATCTCTTGAGGCTTTCTACTTCATTTCCTCTTGGCTCTTCAGTGCTAAAGTTCAAATAAATTTGGATCTGTATTCAAATATTAATACATTTATACAAATCAAATCTTTATATAATAACCTCTATAAATGAAAAATACTATATTTCTGAGAATCAAGAATTGAATATCATCCTCCATCTTTCAAAGTCTAATTTTTGAATTACGTTGACTTTTAAATATAAGAATATTGGCATTTAAAATTAACAAAATGTAACAGCATTGCTTAGAATCAATTCTTGGTTCATCATTTTCTCTAACTCATAGATACTTTACTTATGTAAATTTATGTACATATATGTTTGAATGAAACTTGGATCTTAAAATTCATCAATAGTTGGACAAACAAAATATGAAGTCTTCAAGGTCAAAATCTCTTCCCTCCAGAAAATGGTAGAACATCTAGTGTTTAACACATAGTCTGCACTAATGGCCAAATGGCCTGTAGTGAAATACTTCTTGATCAGAATATCTAGGTCAGAATTAGTTTCTACAAAGAATGGAAAAAAGTTTATGATTCTAAAGATTTTAAAGTCCTATCAGAGGTGTAAGAGAATAACTAATTTAATTCTATATTCTCTGGCATGTTGCACTGTGTTATGAATAACTTACATATTACTATGTGATTATCACATAATCATAGAATTATATGAATTCATACATAATTTTTTAATGAAAGAAAGCATTGTGCAACAGCAGTAGGTAAACAAGAGAGGAAAAACAAGCATTTCAATGAACGACATTATAATCATGAGGACAAAAGTATGGGAATCTCACTCCTAAGATGTCAAAACTTATGCATGTTAACTGAGCAGGCTCCACATAGATTCAATCACTGAGACAGGAAAAAAAGGTATGAGTATAAGCGAAGCTTATTCTGAGCTTTTTTTCACAGAGCTTCTAATATAATTTATCCAGGAGTAATCGGTATCTATAGATGCATTCACAGACACATGTAATATCATATGTGTCACATGTTGATCATATAGGTCAATGTCATATATGACATACAGAGAGCACCACACATTTATTCCCACATGCTGATGTATTTATCCACCTCTATACTTATCTCCTTGGTTAAAATACCCAAGTTTTTCTAGGGACTGAGCCTACACAGGTCTGGTGCTTAAGAGACCTAAAGAGTAAAACTGCCTAAATCAATGAGGCCATGTATGTGTACAATGTAACAAGCACTCTGCAACTTAGAGGAACACCCTTTTTAGCAGTCTTGAGTCTGCCATGCTGCACATTCAAACTGATCCAACAAGCAGCAGTGAACTGTACATCAGAGTACAAAAAGCATGGGTCTTCCAATGACAGATGCAGCCTTTGTTCCAGGAGGAGTCACAACTGGCAATGTTCTTATTGAAATATAACTACATAGGGCTGACCAGTTAGCTTAACTGGTCAGAGCATGGTGATGATAACACCAAGGTCCAGGATTCAATCTCTGTACCAGCCAGCCACCAAAAATAAATAAAGTTTTAAAAAATGAAATACAACTCTGTCACCTGCTTCTGAAAGAGAGCCACAAAACCTCTGATAATTCACACAAAATGTGAATCAAGAGGGGCCTTTCTCACATGGGAAGGAAACAAACAAAATCTCACTGCATTTTGGACTTGAGTTTGCTTAGCTGTTCTGCCTCAATGTGGACATTTGCAGCAGTGTGAGACACTCGTCGATGTCCAGGCTACAGTAAATCAGTGGCATCTCTGTCACTGGCAGAGTAGGAGAACCTTGGCAGATAAAAAAGCACAAGTACTATAAGGTCTTCTGGGGTTTAGAACCAAAAGTCGTAATGAGCAAGGCAGACTTCATAACTCTTCTAGCAGACAGCTCAAGAGCTCCTAGTAACTGATGTAGCTGTAAAATTAGAAACCAAACAACTTATAATGTTTTCTTGTCTCAAGATCATCTTCTCAGGCCCAGAGATTCATTCTGATGTCCCTGGAAAAATGTAGTTCTGATGGTTCCCTCCTGTTCTGCCTCCCTGCCCCCATCAGCCCTTGAATGGTTTTCCACAAGCTATTTGCATTCATGGTAGTGAATTGTGAGTGCACTCCCTAGAAATACTTGGGCACTTTTATGAGACATGACGAGTTTTTTATTTAGCACAGCAGTAATGAATTAAATAGCACCCCAAAGGAATTGAAGAGTTCACACCTCTCCCTAAGTGCCCACGTTATATAACCCTCCAACTTAAGAGTGTCTCTGATGGTTACGACCAATAACATCATCATCTGCCAAGGAGGGTTTATGACCTAGTTAAATTAACTACATCTTATAAAATAAGCCCTCTGATACTGCATGGTAGTTCTATATAAACTATTAAGTAAAGATTCTTAACGAAAAGAATATATAGCACATAGCACATTTCAGGCCCTCAATAAATGTTAGTTATCTTCTTTCACTTACTAACACAAATTCTTATTTTTTTATTTTTTACTTACTTTTTATTGAAACATATTTGATTTTACATATTTTGAGAGGTACAGTGTTGACTATCATTATTTGTGTACAATATGTGATGATTAAGTCAACAGTATTAGCATATCCCTTATTACAAATCATAATTATTCTTTGTTTCTTATTTTTTTATTTTTTACTTACTTTTTATTGAAACATATTTGATTTTACATATTTTGGGAGGTACAGTGTTGACTATCATTATTTGTGTACAATATGTGATGATTAAGTCAACAGTATTAGCGTATCCCTTATTACAAATCATAATTATTCTTTATAACATGAATGTTTAATAACTACACATACTCAAAAACAATTTTAGAGAAAAAGATGATGCAACATTTCAAAAATGGCCTGCAATCCCTCTTCTGCTTAAAACTGAGATGAAATTCCCTCTCAAATTTCTCCAAATTCCGCATACTACCATGCTGCAATTTCTACATTACCTTTCATCATTTCATCTTCCCATAAGCAATCCCCATGAAACAGACTTCCAACAATACAAAAATTCTAGTCTTTACTCAATTATATAGCATAATGACAATTAAAATCATAGCAAAATTTGAAGCAGTTTTTGAATCCCTGCTTTCAAAAAGAAGGAAAACTAGAAAAAGATCGGAATAAGTCAGCAAAACACTGCATGTTCTCCAGGGGGACAGAAAGGCAGGAGATGCTGTTGGGAGCTATAAGGGAAAAGAAGGGCTCATGGATAGGAAGCACCAAAGAGTGTAGCTTAGCGGGTATTTAAAAGCAGCAGCTCTCAAGAGTAGTATCTACTCCCAGCACCAGGAGTTTTAGTGATAATGGACAGCTGAAGCATCTGAGACTACAGTTCATCACCAGACCTAGGAAGCACGGGAGCTCAGAAACAACACAAATGCTTTGAGTGATCTCTAGCAAGCAGCACTCGAAATACATATGATCCACAGACCAGCACTACTCAAAGTCGGCCAGTCCATGGACTGACTGTATGTTACTGGTCTACATGTGAGAGAAGGCTTTTTAAAATGTGTAGCAATTTGGTAGTTTGTTTTGTCTGTTTAAAGTAAAAAATTAGGGCTTACATTTTGTGTCTTTTATTTTCCTAGTGTCAGTCGGATTGGGGGTAGGGGTGCACCTGGTGCTTTACCACACAGGATTTGAGCACCTTTGCTCTAGAGTGTCTGTGGTACCTTCCTCCAGCCTCCTGCTTGAAGCAGCACCCAATCTTGTGTGCTATAAACAGAATGGCACTGCCAGAGGAAGAGGTGACAGCCCTGAGAAACAGCTGTCCATGCTACAGACTATGACGGCAAAGGAATCCCAGGAAGGACTAAATCCAGGAAAGATGACAGGGAGAAAAGGATTTCATTTGGTGATTGGGGCACTGAAGCCAACAGGACAAGTTACTGAGAAGAAAAATACCAAGAGGAGAAAACTACAAAAAAGAAGAATGAACTCCATGCTGTCACTAGAGTTCTACCAGAGGAATGAGGTATTTACTTTTTTCTCTCAGAAAGAATAAATGCCAACTCTCTGAAGCAGCACCAGCAACCCCCACTCAGTCTTTCAATAAGGAAGACACAGGAGCCCACGGGTGATGGACTCCGGTTTCAGGAGGAAGCAGTAAAGTTAACAGCGCTCTGAGAAGGATGCCATATGCTGACAAAGCTAATTAGTGGATGTGCTGTCTTCTTGGAACACATGTTCCAGAGGAGATGAAGGACTGGCCAAGACCAACCAAACCAATGACCACAACCCAGTTCTGATGACTCACTTAGGAACAAATTGATACAATCAGAAAACCCTCAGGGGAAAAAGAAAAGGAAAAGGAAAAAAAAAAAAAAAAAGATATTATATATATATATATATATATATATATATATAAATCATCAGTAAAGAAAAAGAGTACCTAAAAAAACTAAAGAATTTAAGAGGCTTAGGAATATTTTCATCTCTTCTTCCAAGTGAAAATATAAAGGAACCCACGGGAAGTGAATGGGTGGGCTTATAGATACAGTCAATTGTTGGAGGGTGGGCGTGAGAGGCAGCATCAAGTTTTTAACTTGTCAAAATGTTCATTGGTCAACCTGGGGATAACAAGAAGCTGCCCAGCTTCTAAGACTTAAATTCTGCATCACATGAAAGAACCGGTCCATGACAAGGAAGATATAAAAGCATTCTCCCAAGATGCCCATGTTCTGTTAAATTTCCTACAGGTAAAAAGGAGACCTGAACAGCCAAAGACTGGTGTCTGTCAAAAGGGATTGGGAACAGGCTAGAGGGTTCCCTCATTAGTGAGAGAGACTCATTAGACATTGCTACAGTCTTTGTGGGAGATAAGGGTTGGTAGCTTGAACTAGTCTCCATATGGACACAAAGAAAAGGAAAACACAGCCTGGCATGAGATATATTCTAGAGATAGAACTGACAGGTTTAAAAAATGGATTTGATGTGGGAAATACAGGAAAGGAAGAAATCAAGGATGACACAAACATTCCTAGCTTGATAAGAAGGTAGACTGGTGGTTTCACTTATTGAGATAAGGAGGTTTGGTTACAGGAGGGTACAGCGAGAAATCAAGAGTTCTGTTCTGTATATCCTTAGTTTGTACAGGAGAAACAGTGGTAATGTCAGGTAGACACTGGATGTATTGGGAGATCAGACAAGAGGTACTGGCTGGTCACAGCAAGCCTCCAGGGGAAAAAAAAAGTTATTGGCTAGAAGTATAAAGGTAGAAATCATTAATATAATCAGAGAATAGTAGAGACTACATAAGGAGAGAATATAGAAAGATACAGAAAGATACCCAACCAAGGGCAGGGTTCGATCCCTGTACTGGCCAGCTAACAAAAAAAAGGTTAAAAGTTTGGTGCTGGCCAGTTAGTTCAGTTGGTTAGAGCCTTATAAGCCTTATAACATCAAAGTCATGGGTTCAGATCCCTGTGCCAGCCAGCTGCAAAAAAAAAAAAAGAAAGAGAGAAAGATACCCAGAACTAAGCCAAACAATCAATTAATTTTTAGTAGGCTAGAACTATATTTTAAATGAGACTGGGCAATTTCCATGAAGATCAGTCTTCAGCTATTTCCTGTTCAGTATTTTTGTCAGTTACTTAAATAAAGATATGAGGCTGGCTCCTTGGATTGGAAGATAATATTTATTCAATCACTCAAATATACAGTGATTGCCTACTGTGTGCCAGACATTAAACTAGGTAGTAGAGACACAAAATAAAATCCACCCCTGAAAAAGACATAGGAGGCCAGCTGAAGGAGATTTACCAACACCGGCAATGGTAGCATGGCATTCAAAAAGAACCACGTTCAAGGTAAAGAGATGCAGCTTAGTATAGTGGATAAAAGCAGGGACTCTAGAACTATACCACCAACACTCGAAATCCCAACTCTGCCACTTATTCACTGTGTAAGATTACATAAATTGCTGAGCCTTTCTGTGTCTCAATTTCCTCATCATCAAGATGGGGATACATAAAAATATTTACCTCATACATGTAAGATGCTAAATAAGCACAATACCCAGCACATGGTTAAGTGTCAACATAGGTTAGCTGCTATGCTTATTACCCAACAGGATGGCAGTGGAGGAGGGAGGAGGTGGCAGTCCTGAAGGAAGTAGAGGAAGGAGTAGAGTAGAATGACTCTGTAGGGACACACAGCCATTTCTAAGCAGACAGCGAGGCTTTCAAGGCCCAAATCTTCGTAAGAGCTTATGACCAAAATGGATTCAGTCGGCTGAATGAAGACCTATGGTGGATTTTCTTCTCTTGATGAATGGGGACTCAAAATGTGTAAGTCTAATAATTAAATAACTATGCAAAGTGGAAACATTTAAAATCCCACCTTTGCATACTAAAAGAAATTACCAGTTACAGAATCAGATTCTCATCTACAAGACAAAAGCATTTCACAGAGGAAACGTTATGAAATACCATCTCCCTTACCATCCTCCTCCCCTGACATCAAAAATACCCCACCAACAAAAGTGGTTTTAACCTTTCCAAGTTTGGATTCAGGGAGTGTGGCTCTTTTGAATTTTTTCCAGGTAGCTGGGCACTATGTGTAAAGCTATGTTCTCACTCAAGACCATAATCATAGGAAATGCTTATATTAAAAGCACAAGAAAAAAAAAGCATAATCCCTCCATCTCGGGGTTTGTTTCCTGGGGAGGTTGTCAGGTGTCTAAAAACTACATATGAAAATCTCAACTTTTTAGGCTTCAGAGGAAAACTCCAGAGTAAAATGCAAACATTTTCCTGGTGCTTTCCCGCACTTTTTAGCAGACAATGGGTTTGGCTGCAGCCTCTGAAAGTCTGAGTAAATTGGTATTCTTCACGGAAATGGTTTGACTCTGCAGGGGCACACAGGCTTTGATGTCTTGGAAGAAAGGTAAATGACCTTGAAGCACCCAGAGACTGCCCTAGAAAGGTCTAGAATCTAGCACTAAACTCCCATAATGGGTCAGACTCCCTTGATAGGCACCTTGTTTCTTCAGTAACAGATGAGACATGTCCTTCCCAGAGAACATTCCATGATCCTAATCAGTCGCCTCCTGTAAAGGAGCCCCCAAAGTGGCCCCAAATGCCCTCTTTGCTATCATCATTCTTTGCGGAATTTACATTCTACAGAGGAGAAAGTAAGGTAGTTTGGTGGCAGCCTTACCTGTTTTTCCTGCTCCACTCTCCCCAGTAATGAGAATACATTGGTCTTTATCTTGATCTCGTAGAGATCTGTATGCTTCATCTGACAGGGCAAAGCTGCAGGGCATAATAGAAAAAATTTCCTTAGAATTCAGCTCAGATGTAACCACAGGTTCTTTAAAGGTTACTCTGATGCTTTAGAAAGCAAACTGAGGCATCACATTTTATTTCCTTCAAATTCTTAAAATAAATAAATCCATCCTTGTGGCCCATGTTACCTTTTCCCATGCATTCTCTATGAACCAAAATGCCACTGACTTACTGTACACTAAAGACATGCTTTATTTAACCCACATGCTATACTTATGGCTCTTTCTATTAAAATCCAGGTGATTCGGAGAACCAAATAGAAAATGTCATATCACGTGTCCACAACTGGGCACTGCTGAGATTTTTCAGAACAGTATACTGGAGTTTCAATATAATGAAGAAATTCCTCCTATCAATACACAGGAGTTTCAAAGCAATGAAGAAAAAAATCTTTTCACATATTAGAAAAATGCTATCCAATACCAAACAGCTGATGCTACCATCACTAAGCTAAATACAGAACTACTGCCTTTATAAGCAAATGACTGAAGACCCACCAGAGGCAAAATGGTGCTATTGGGTTTGCCATGGTACTTGTCCAGTCCCAGGCCCCCAACATCTCACCCTGCCTTATAATGACACAGGGTCCCCTATTGGTAGGGCCAGGCCAGTCCTCCTGTTGACCTTCCCCTCCTCGAAATTTACTAATGAGGTAAATTTTGCCCCTTCTAGCTAAGTGAAAAATAATTCCGACAATATAACGTATTTATAATAGGTAAGGTTCCTCTTCTAACTCACTTATTGACAAGTACTTATTGAAAGTCTACTATATGTGAAGAACAAGTTGGGAATGTAGAGATAATTAATCAAGGCCACATCTTTCATGAGTTCTCAGTCAAAAGCAGGGAAGAAAAGTACACATAGAAAATGGCAACCCAACACATTAAGCCCAACGATAAAGATATATGCAAAACACTGCTGACCAAGATAAGACCTAGACAGGGGTTGGAGACTGGAATAAGAGAATCTTCAAGAGGTGGAAAAACCAGTTCTGAAGAATGAATTAGTAAGACAAATGGCTTTTAGACAAAAACAAAGGTCAAAACCTCACAGAGGTAGAGGTGAGGGGTTATGAGCAGCTCCGTGTCTCTGCAAGGAACAGCATGGGAAAGAGAGGATGAGAGATGAGCTAGAGAGAGATGGGTAGATTCCAAATTAAGAACAATAGAGCTGATAGGACTCTAAACTAGAGAACTCTAAATTCTAGAGCTGCAGGACTGTAAACAGGGGAGTGGCAAGGTCAGAGTACTTAGAACTAATAATAATGACATTTACCATGTACTGGGCCCTTTATGCTAAATCATCTGAAAGCTCACAAGACTGGCACAAAGCAAGGACATAACTTGCTCAGGTCACACAGTCAGTGTGACACAGTGGAACCAGTACTGACCCCTTCTCTTGACAACTGGGATGCTGCACCCCTACGTACTGGATAGATCACAGGGTAACGAAGGTGCACATAAGAGAGACCAGCCTGAAGGCAGGAGACTGGTGAAGGACTGGGATACAGGAAGAGCTTAAATTTGGCCAACCAGACCACAGAGGGCTTTGCATACCAGTCAAGGACTTCAGCTTTTCTTCAGAAGGCATGAAAAGCCACTAATATTGACAATTTACTGAATGAGGTGTCCTCATATTCATAATGAGATTTATTCCTCAATATAGCTCTCCAAAGTGAATGTTAGACTCCTTAGAGAAAAATGTTCCTGAGAGGTGACGTAAGAAGCCCATGATTCCTTTCTCAGGAAAGTCATAACTTGAACCCAGAAGTACAATGATCATTGTTCCCCCTCTCATTATCTTATCTTCTGGCTGGACTACAGACATCCTCAAGGAAAGCCACCTCCAATCTTATTTTGTAAAGCTGATATCAATGAATCTTTCCCCTCACATGTAATAAGTATATTCTAAATGCATTAGTTGAATGAATGCATTTACACAAGAAAAAGGAGAACACAGATAGAAAAAATAATGAAAATATCTGGCACCAGGGTCTTTTTTAAGTAACAGGTTTTTCCAGCTTGTTCATCAGAACAGTAGCACACACTGATCTCTTTCTGTACCTCAAAGCCCTTTCCACCATTCTCTGTATAACCAAGCTCCAGGGCTGCTCAGTGGCCTTGGCCCTCTCTACCAGCAGAAAGCAAGTGCCCCCCTCTCTGTACTACTGCACAACAGGGACGGTGGAAAACACAGTGAATACACAGGAAGAAAACATCCTGGACTGGATTCCTTAGGCCCCAGAGATCTCAGCACCTACATGCCCTCCAGCAAGTCATTCACCTGGCTGAACTTTGGTTTCTTCATCTACAAAATAGCCACATACCAAGGTCAAGGGTTTCAATCTTCCTACCAGCCAGCAGCCAAAAAAAAATAATAGCCACATACTTCAGAAGATTAAATAAAAGTGTATAAAAGCACTTGGAAAGTTATTGAAGCCCTGAATAAATGTCAGAAAATCATTCTGTGTTATAATTAGTTATGTACACATCTTCGTATCCCCTACCTGAGTATAAGCTCCTCTAGGGCAGAGCCTTTCTATGTAATTAATCTTTGTGCCATCCACAGAGCTATAAGCAGAAAATATAATCAATACCAAGTTATGAATGAATGAATGAGTGGATTCTCTCCAAGCAGTGGCAAAGTCACTACTGGAGTGAGCTCCATGTGGAATGGTAAACATTAGGATATTCATTTCTTCTATCACTTTCATGCAGGGAAGAAAAGCATTGCTGAGATTTCTTGCAAGCCTTCCTCCTCTCCAGCTCCTCCAACCTCCAGACAGTAGTTCAGAGATGCCACTTTTATTATCATCATTGGCAAGAAACACAGGAGAATATATTACAGCAAATACAAAGGAAGTTTTGATTCCCTGAACTCTCTATGGATTGTTTATATAAGCCTTTGTCTTGTGCCCCCAGTACTGCATTTTAGCTTTATATTCCCACTACTACTAGATCCAAAATAATGCAAAATTACTTCAAATATATGACACATAAACACACATATGCATACATACACATGAGGCTTCAGATATCACCAAATGACCCTGTCATCGGTTTATTTCACATCAAAGCACCTAAGTTGAACACTTACCTTTTCCTTGTCTGTCCAGATATTTCTAAACTGCTGTCCCCAAAGACAGGGCCTGATTCATCCCACGGAGAGTATAATCTTAATATAAATAAGTTAAAGGCCAAAAGGGATATTTATTCTTTCAGGACTCTAGAGAGCCTCTGATTTCAAACTGACATGAATATTTACCAATTAAAGTACGTGAACACTCAGAAAACTGGCTTGTACTACTGACACACCCATCTCAAGTACAGCATAAATGTCATCATACTTATTTTCTTATAAGCACAGATCTTGACTTCACTTTAAAAAAAAAAAAGTGGCAAAAGTAAGGTTCCAACGAATACAAGCCCTTGTCCCAATTTTGTTCCTCTTCTTCTCTGGCAACATTAGCACGTACCCATCACCGAGGCCCACATTTATAACTATAAACTGAAACCACATACCAGTCTTCCAAACCACTCTGTAATTAAGGAACCTAAATAAATCTTTAGAGAAGTTTTTAGTTAAAAACAGTTGTGACCCATGTGCTTCGCATTATTTTGTGACCATGTCAGCATTGTTATTTACCACACACAGAAATGAATGGTTCATTATAACATAATGACGATAACGTAAGGGGGTAAGCATGGTTTTTGCCCTACCACATCAAGAGCATGGTTTTATCCATTTCTTCTGTCCTCTAGTTGAGCTCTATGAATAGGGACAGCCTGACGTTTAAATGCAGTCTCCCTTCATTTCCAGATCAGCCACACGGCTGTTCTTTGAGGGGCAAACTTTCTCCAGCACTAACGATGTCTGTTGCACATTTCCAAACACTGTATCTATCTATCACTTTTAGGTTGTAGAAGTTTGGTTTGGGGCTCGTCTGTTATTTTGTGTCAGGGTGGAACATTGGGTTGCATGTTCAAAACTGTCTCGCTGGTATTTATGTTTCTCTCCCATCTCATTTCTGTTCCAGTGTTAATCTCAGTGGTTCTATTTTCATGGTCCTCACCGGCAATGTCAGGGCTTCTTTTACCAAAACTTCATGCCATGCTGTCCACCCTGCCATTTCCTTTCTAAGTCTGCTTCACCTCAGGAGCAAAGCAGAAAAGATGTCTGTGACACACAAACATATCACCATCACTACCTAAAGCTTTGCTCTTCCAAACATGCCCCCGTGTTTCAGCCCCTCCAGCTCTTCTCTAATGAGGTACCTGCGAAATTATTCTCCAAAGTAAGTCTAAATCCATTCCGGGGACCTTTACTTGGTTCTCAATGTGTTGAACATGTTGGCCAAAGTGTTCAACGGAACAAAATTTGTCTCAGAAAACTCTCCTGAATTTAGGTAACTGTTTCTACCTTATTTCAAGTCTTTTTCTTCAAAAGTTCTCAAAAGGCCTTCCCTTTTATTCAATCCTGAATCCTAGAGTACTTTTGAATCACACTAGCAAAAGTCCCCTCCTGAATTCAACCCTTTTAAAATGGCTCATCTACGATTGAGATCTACAAGCCTCAACTACTACTTTTCCTTTCTAGCTCTGGTTCAGCCTTAAAAACAGGATGTTTCTAAACCAAGTAACCAAAAAAGTATTTTTAAAAACTGCCTAACCTCCATGTGTTTCACCAGTTTTAACTTCATATGAAACCTGATCAAGGGCTGAGGTAGTCCACAAGAAGGTCATGGAAGACAAGGAAAAGGAGAAAGGGAATTCTGTGTGGTGTGTTTTGCATGGTAACCTTGAGGGTTTTTTACTTTGGTTTTTAAGGAGAGGCACCATGTTGCCCTTCCTTGTAAAATATTACTGTAGATATCTTTACATCTATAATTGTCTCATATTCTTAACTCAGAAACATTTGCTCACTTAGAAAATATCAATCACCTTGTTAAATTAGTGTTATGCCCTTCCACCTGACATTCATCTTATCACATCTTAAGGGAAAACTTCAAGGAAAATAAGTCTTTATAATTATTTGTACGTTTACCCTGGAAAACTTTACCGCATTCTTGTCCTATGCCAGTACAAGCATGGAAAATTAACTTATTTACATAATATAGTTATCCCCTCATAGCCACAACATGAGTAAGCATTCCTTACAACCCAAACTTCAGAGCCAGAGAAGATAGCGAAGAAAAGTAAGCCTTTCTTCAAAATAAATAGTAATGGACAAAATATATATTATGAAGTACAAAAGAAAGAATATGAAAATAAACATAAAGGATGGAATGAGGGGGGAGGAGAAGATGGATGGTAAATGCACCTAAACAGTTGCAAGATTTCTACATTTTACATAAAGTGGTATAATATTAACTCTATATGGTTTCTAGAAAGTTCAGGATATATATTACAATCCCTAGAGCAACCACTGACATAATAACACAAAGAGCTATGGCCAAAATAACTAAAAAAATTAAGTAAAATTACAAAAAATTTTTTAAAATTCAAATAATCCAAAGAAGGCAGGAAAAGAAGAAAAAAAACATAGGAGGCAAACAGAAAATAAGTAACTATATGGCAAACTAAATCCAACTATATCAATAATTACATTAAATGTTAATGGACAAATCCTCCAATTAAAAAGCAAGGAGTGTTAGAAGGGATATAAAGCAAGATTCAACTATATGCTTCCTACAGGAATTTAAAATATAAAGTCATAGACAGGTTGAAAGGAAATAAGATGGAAAAGTTATACCATGCAAAAACTAGTTTTAAAAAAAAACCCAGAGGCTGGCCCGTGGCTCACTCGGTAGAGTGCGGTGCTGATAACACCAAGGCCACGGGTTCGGATCCTATATAGGGATGGCCGGTTTGCTCACTGGCTGAGCGTGGTGCTGACAACACCAAGCCAAGGGTTGAGATCCCCTTACCGGTCATCTTTTTAAAAAAAAAAAAAAAACCCAGGTACTGTACTTTTCTTTTTATACAGTCTAACCCAAACCCACCCAATATAAGAAAAATGAATGCCATTCACATCCAGAGTGCAGGTAAGATTTACCTTTAAAATGAGCTACAATCATTTTTCTAAGAATGTTTTATCAACATTTAGTTTTCTAAGTTCAAATACATTCTTATATCCTAAACATAAATAGCCATGTTGCTTTCTTCTGGCTAGATAGCTGGAAACGTCTTTTCTATTGGTTGCAAAATAGAAATAATACCATTGGGTTGAATCATTTTAAGATGACATCTGTTCTAGAATGACAACAGCAAAGCATCAAGTAAAGCTCAAAAGTCAGATTTTAAAATAGGACATGACAAATAGGCATAAAAAGTTCTTTCTTCCTTTAAAAGCATACTGGTTTTCAAAAACAGACCCCACAGTGTTTTTGTAAAATTCTGCAGACTGCCTAAATGTATACAAGGTCTCCCATTATTTTTTAATGGGTCACTAAAAAATATATTCTCATCGTGACAGTCCAATGTAACCACTATGGGGGCAAAACCACAGCATTTGAATGTTTCATGTATATTAAAATGGTTCATGTGTTAATGTTTTAAGGAATGATAGAAATCTCTGCATAATCAGACAAGAAACTCTTCTACTTCAGCATTAGAAATAATAAGCAAAGCTCTTTATTTCAAAAGTCCAGTTGCTAGTTATAAAAAATAATCCAAAAGAAACAGCAAGGAACAGTCAAGGGGTAGTCTTCTTTTGAGATTTTAGAAATCTTTTTTGTAACACCCTTGTGATGAAGAAGCTTAGGGGCACACTCAAATTCTTTTGACCTCATGGGCCTGATCACTATCAAAATCATAATGGAGACCCTCAGGCTTGCCTAGTCCAGAGCTGGCTTGCTAGGAGTCACTAAACAGAATAAGCACCTTTCCTTCTACTGGACTGATATGAGGGTGGAATGGGCCATGGGGTGACTCTCTTTCAAAGGTGGACTGCAAAGCCAGGTATTGGAGACATGCATTAGGAGGTAGATAAGAGGTTTTGAGAGACTAAATCATCCCAGGCAGGAAAAGGACTGGACTTAGGATATGAAAGCAGTGAGGAGGAAACATCTGCCTTCAGAAGCCCTGGAAGCTGCCCTTTGGAATTGAGTGGTAATCCTTTGTGCTGCTGAGGACTTCCTTCTGAATACTTCTACTGCTTCAAAGAAAACAGTACCCAGAAATGCCCTAGCATGAAACAAACCGCCATGGGGGAAAGTCCTCCACCGGGGCAGCATCCTGCTTGTGCTTGGCAAGGGGTCAAAACCAAAGAGGCTAATTCCACTTCTTTATCAGGCTTTGCTACTGCAGGGCCTTATCTCACAAATTAATGAAGGGTGAATGCCTTCTACTGCCTTGGCTCAAATAACTAAAATAGAAGAGCATGTGGAGGCAGGGGGGAGGTCTGCCACAAGGGAGGGTTCCCAGGGCAGTTCACAGATGCCTATGAGGGAAGAGGCATTGTAATCACCAGGAGTGCTCTGGCGACCATGACTAAGAGTTCATCCTCTAGAAGCTTAACATCTAACAAGAAAAACACGTAAGTCTCCCCAAAAAGGGTGGTGGGAGAAGGTAATAAACATGTCAGCAAATTCTTAAATACTTTCAGAAAATGGAAAAATGACATTTACTCAGACAATAGGTCATGGAAAACTGCAAAATCTGAACCCCAAGGCACATGCAAGGACAGAGGCTGGGAGGAAGCAGAGAGCAAGGAGGAAATTATGTTATTTCCCCTGTCCAGAAATTAACAAAACACACCTGATTTGAGGAGAAGAACAAATAGACAACTGGGGCTCTTAACTCAAATTCCATAAGCCATTAAAGTATTTTTAGTATCTCTTTTAACAAAAGAATTCCAATAATCATCTTTTATTACCCAACTCTCATTAAAAGAATTACAAAGTTATAGTCTACAAGAATAGCCTTTCCCACTCAAGGTAAATACATTTAAACAAATTACCAACAAAACCTGTTTGGCAAAATAGTTTATTTCACTTAATGCTATAGTCAATTTTTATGACTTATTACAGGCAACTAAATTCTGAAAACACTTTTATCAAGCAAAGCTACTCCAAAGACCTTCCTAATCACCCTTAGGACTTAATACTGAACTTGATGTTTTACTCCTTGAAGTAAAAAGAATGATTTCAAGTTCTCAAAATGCTAACCGATTTTTCACAGAAAGATGTTCCCTACTGATTTAAAACCTAAAAAAGCACCACCTCAAATGCCACCTGTGTGTCTTTTTCTATGTCAAACTTTGAAGTACACATTCTGATCTGAGGTACTCCAAACCCACATCCCAAACAGACTGTTCAGTAAAGTGAACTTTTCATGTTTAACACATTCAAATGTAAGCCACTCTGAATCATCTAACTCTGACAGCCCCTGGCGCCTGCAAGTACACAGGATGCAATGATGCGGATGTCACAGCTTTGTGCTGGCAGAAGGGCAGGACGCAGGGTAGCCATCCTCAGAAGAAAGCACTGGCTGGGGATGTTGCGTGGCACCATGTACCGTAGAAATGCAGAGCAATCTGGCTGCAGTTATCACGGAAGGCATGGGTACAGATGGCATGTGAACTGGAACCCCAAGTACATACTATTTTGGTTTCTTAAAAAAATGGACAAAGGGGGCCGGCCCGGTGGCGCACTGGATAGTGCGCCGCTTGGGAAGCGCGGGCACTCCCGCCCGAGGGTTCGGATCCCACATGTGGACCGGTTCCCGCTCACTGGCTGAGCGAGGCGCGGGAGCAACACC